>NC_092782.1:37394282-37694282 GCF_047496795.1 Chiloscyllium punctatum | reverse complement strand
GAATTGAAAAGCTTATGGTGCTAGAAAGCACAGGAGGCCTGAAGTGGAAGACTTGACGTTTCAGGCACGACCCCTTCATCAGCAATGTGTGTGGGGAGGGTGGGGTTTGAAGAGGCTAAGATCTACATAGGAGGGTGGGGGTGGGGTTGGGGAGAAGGTAGCTGGGAGGGCGATAGGTAGATGCAAATGGGGGGTGATTGTGATATGTCAGTGGGAAGGGTGGAGCAGATAGGTGGGAAGGAATATGAACAGGTGGGACAGGTTAAGAGGGTAGTGCTGAGTTGAAGGGTTGGATCTGGGATGAGGTGGGGATGGGGGAGATTTAGAAACTAGTGAAGTCAATGTTGATGTTGTGTGGTTGAAGGGTCCCAAGGCAGAAGATGAGATGTTCTTCTTCCAGTCGTAGGGTGACTTGGAGTCCCACTTCCCAAGGACATGCAAGTCCGGGCCTCCTCCACCGCCGAATCCAAGCCAACCGACAATTGGATGAAGAATGCTTTATCTTCTGCCTTGGGATCTTTTAACCACACTGCATCAACATCAACTTCACTCGTTTCCAAATCTCCCCTACTCCACCTCAACCCAGATCCAAGCCTCCAATTTGGCACCACCTTCTTGATCTGTCTTACCTGCCCATCTTCCTTCCCACCTATCTGCTCCACCCTCCCCACTGACCTGTCATAATCACCCCCAACTGTATCTACCTCTCACCCTCCCAGTTACCTTTCCCCCAGTCCCAGCCTCCTATTTATCTCTCAGCCCCCTTCCCTTCCCCACATCCCTGATAAAGGGCTCATGCCCGAAACATCGACTCTCCTGCTCCTCAGATGCTGCCTGACCAGCTGTGTTTTTCCAGCCACACCTTTTGACTCTACCTCTTCGTGATGTCTAGTTGTGTATTTCACCTGATGCAACATGCTTGTGTCATCTCTCATAAAATAAGAACCACATATAGGTAATATGGTATTGAAAAATCCAGAATGATAATCATTACAGTTCATTAATATATACAAATATTTCATTCACAGCCTGATGTCTGGGCTAAAATTATACCTATTTAGTTACAAACTATCGCATGTTTTAATTAGTGTCATGCTTCAAGTAGCTCCAGTTAAGATAGAGTATATGTCATATGTTGGTACAATGATGGCAACATGAGTATGTTGCTTAATATTGACAATTAATTGTGTGACATAATACAAAATGTAATTTAAATCTTCATTCTAAAATTTTTCACTTCATCAAATTGCATGAAATTTCATGTCATTTACCCAATTTATTAATGCTTTCCTGAAGTCTACTTATGTTTTCCTTATCACTTGATTGTTTCAAGTTTCTGTAACTTTTAAATGATGCTCCTATACTCAAGTTCAGGTTATTATTATATCATCTACTATAACATTAAGCACATCTTACTATGTATTACAAATTATGCTGTATTGTGGCACTCAGATTCTTCATGAAGACAACTAATGTGAGTAATGATGGAAAAGAAAGGTCAATGGATCATAATATTTGAGGTTTCGTACCTGTGGCTGTCTGTAATCAGACACTCCATACTGTCTATTGTCAGAAGGTGGCTGCCTGTAATCTATGAGAGGCTGCTGTCTGTAGTCTAGAGATGGTGGCTGTCGATAATCTGACGTCGGAGCTTGTCTGAACTCTGAAAATGGTGGTTGCCTAATGTCTGGTTTGACATCCTGTCTTGCTTTTACTTCTGACCTGTAACTAGATTTTAAAAAAAATTGAATAAAATCATTAATATGAGTTATTTTGCAAAAGTTTTAAAAGAAAATTAGTTTTCATTAGTTACATGAATAATTAAACATGAAAGTAAAAAAGAAACTTAAATAAAAATCTCAGTGAATTGCAGAGCATTATTAGCAGAGGTTTGCAAACAAGTATCTGTTTGATCCCTTGCCTTTGGAATAGTTAGGGGAATTTGTTAGATAGTTTTGAAATATGTAATTCTATGATTAAAAGGAATTATTTTCTATTTCATTCCATTCCATGTGAACTCTGCCTGAAACAGATTGGCTCCACATGTGTTGATGCTTCATCCTGAGCTAGCTTTCTGGTAATTTTGGCCAATGGTGCTTTGCCAATGCCTTCCACTCAGGACAAAAAGGCAGATTCCAAGACTGCCTCAGCCAGAATGGAATCAAACCCTCAGTGTTGGCATTATTTTGAACTAACGAAGCAGCCAAACAAGTTAACCAATCCCCTATTAAAAGGAATACTACAAGTAAAATTCTTTATTCAGACATTAAATCATTATTTGAATGCACTTATTTACACAAATGCTGTGTATAACAGTTAAGATAAAATGAATTAACTTCCCTGAACATGAAAATTACAATAGTATAAACTTGGCTCTTGTATTAATTCTTCTACTCTCCTCCTTCTACTTGGAGAGTGTGTCCTGCCTTTCTGCTAGATGGCAGTCTTCTTCATCAAACATATATATTAGACATTGCAGGCAGTACCAAAACCTCACTTATTTTAAAATTTTAAAGGCTGTTATCTCCAGCACTTGAAATAAGTAAGGTTTCTTGTTTGTTATTTGCACAAATACCTTTAATCTGATGCCCATCTGTTTCTTCAAATGCATACGAAAGGTTCTATGGCATGATTTGAAAAGTAGGTGAATACTTCCTGGGTCATGGCCAATATTTGATTCCCCCACCATTAAACAGATTAACCAGTCATAGTTAACTTGGTGTCAGCAACATTCTGTGTTTATCTATATAGAATATGGTAGCATTATAGTTAAGACTAGGACTTGTCCATATTTCTACTCTCTAGACTTTTAATGGTAGCCACCTGTTCTTGGTTCACATGTTACTTATGAGATTTATAACATTATCGTATTTTGGAACTGTAGACATTTTCTAATCAATCTGTTCAGAGAGGTTAAGACATACTCTAGATGTAGCTGGGACTTGAATTCCGGCCACCTCCCCAAGGGTAGGGGCACAAGCGCTGTCCCATAAGACACTTTTTTATGGGACCGTACATTTAAATTTAATGTAAATGATGAGTCATATGACCTGTTTTGCAGATTGCTTAACTGTAAGCCTTGCTGGTGTAATGTTTAGGCACCAAAGGAAGGCTTATATTGTTCTAAGGTACAGAATATTAACACTTAGATACAATGGCACCTGCCCCTGAATATACTGAGTGAATCCCAAGGAATTATTTAATTGGAAGGATGCTAGAGCTATTTTTAAAAATAGGGCTTGACTCCAGTGTTGCAGTATCCCATTCCAGGTGCTCACACGTTGTACATGTGATCTGGGTAGCTCAATTGAATTTTCTAGCACTCTGAAAATCTCATGGAGGGTGGTCAGTTTCTCTATGGCTTGTGGTTCACAGATGTCAGAAAGATTTGGACTCAGGAACCTTTTGAAAACTATCTTCACATGTCTTCATATTCCCCATTCCTCTTGATGTCAATTCAATATCAGCTCATGCCTCCTGACCACCCATATGGCCCTTTGTTGCCCTCATGGCAACTCAAGATCTTTCCAAGGCTATTTCTTGAGCATAAACTGTGAACAGAACTATGGAATCATTTCATAACAATAGCATGTGTGGAACTACTTAGAAAAGAACTCCTAATCATAATGTTTTATAATTTAAAACAAATTTCAAAAAGAATTTCAATGCGTCAATCAAACAGAACATTAAAGTATCAATAACAAAAGCTTTAACTACTTCACATCTCTTAATATTGTGCAATTCCACACTGAGGCAATGATGAATGGGATAACAGAAAAATAACTTATTATCACCATATAAGTATATTAATCAAGCAAAGTCAACAGTTGTCTCATACTGTGTAATCAACAACCTGTTTGCAAATCCTTGGCATTTAAAAGAATTCATGAGAGGAGGAAGTTCCAAGAACATCCTGTCTTCAGTGATGGCGGAATCCAGCATAAATGCAAAAGATAAGTCTGAAGCAACCACCTTTATCCTAAAGCATTGAGTTTATCTATTTAGCTCTTCTTCTCAGGTCCCGAGTATCACAGCCAAGTTGGTTCACTCCATATGATATTATGCGATGTTATGCATTCTCAGTCCAACAAACAGTGTCTAACAACATTCTGCAACAATGCTCCAGATTGATGCTCCTGAATTTTCACAACTCTCATCAAACTGTTCCAGTTTAATTACAATAGTGATGTGACAATGCCGCTCTTTTAACAAGGTTATGCTGTCCTTGGCCTTTTTTGTTCAGAGAGATTGTAAAAGCAGAGATTCTGAAAGGTCTGGCTTTGAAAGATTCTACGGGCAATTTGACTATAACTAACAGATACTGCCTTAGGCAAAAGTCTTTCAAGTTTTTTAAAAAAAAACACTTAAACAATGAAAGGGGAGTGACCAGTTCTCCCAGCTCAGCTTTTCTCTGGCTTGGTTTGGTTTTAGTAAGCAGTCATTGTGAACCTGCTGGACCCAAGGAAGCAAGTCCATGTTGATCCTCCCTCGTTCTCTCCTGTAGGAACCTGTGTTTGATTTTTCTTTTTGGACCAAGGGATGTTTATGTGGATTGTTGCAAGTATTTAGAACAACATCATTAAGTTGGGATAATCTGTTGGGTTTTGGATAGTTTGAGTTATTCTGTATTCTGTTCTCTTTTGTTTATATTTCATCTGGTAATCTTGTAAATAAATTTGGTTTTGTTTAAAACTAAGTAGTTTGACCAGCTGCATCACTCCTGAAATATCCACTTCACACCTGCTTAAAACAACTAGCAAAGTTATAGTCTGTACTACTTTCTTGAAATGTTTTGAGGTTGGGTGGGGGGGTCTGTCCTGGTCCATAACAGTGGAATTTACTCAACAAAGTGGAAATTTTCCAGGTATGTTATCTTTACATAAAGCAGGACAAATGCAATTTGTTAACTATCACTCACAATTACTACACTCAATAATCTGTATAGTGATTGAAGGTGTCAATATCTGAGGTATATTTGGAATGCTTTTGATTTCCTCTCAGAATGTGGGCATGGCTCCAAGTTATTTGAGAAGGTGTGGTGGTAGATCTTCTCTTTGAGCTGCTTTAATCCTTCTGATGATAATATTAATGTGGTAAAGAACTGAGAAATTTTTAGCAAGCAATGGTGAACAAACAGTGATGCATGTCTGAGTCAGGATGGTAAGCACTTTAGAAGAAACTTAGAAAGGAGAGTGTTCCCTCATTATTGTTGCTCCTATTATTTTTGGTGGCAGAGCTTGCAGGATTCCGAAAGTAATCTTGGTGAATTGCTGTAGTGTGCCTTTTGAATTGTATATACCACCACAATGTATTGGTGGTGGAAGGGTTGACTTTGAGCCTAGAAAGTCACAGTTAACTCAATACATTGATCTGCAGACTTGTCCTCCATCATTCAGGTGTATATGCTACTATTGGAAGGAACTCTGTCCAATTCTTCTTAAAGGTGACTTATCAGTCTTTGATGCCACTCTTCAGTTCACTCCAATAGCAGCCCACTGCTGACAATTCCCTTTTTTATTTCTGAGATATTATCCCAACCAAAGGGAAGCAGTCATAAAAATGCATATACATTGATTGCTGATATGTAATTTGTGATGAATAGCCTATAATTTATTTACATCTACAAATATAATTTCTGGACATTGGATTTCATATTAGAACTATATAGCTGTTGGTTGCTTTTATGAAGATTTTTCTTGAAACACAAACATGGTCAGAGTGTTCTCCCACAACAGTAATTAAGTTCAACACTTCTCATAAAGCAGGTGACCGAGATCCCTGTGGTTTTAATGGAAATATGTCTATACTGCAAGATTTAAGACAGATAGAGTAAAAACATATAGCTATGTTGTCAGAAGAATTTAGATTAGATTAGATTAGATTACTTACAGTGTGGAAACAGGCCCTTCGGCCCAACAAGTCCACACCGCGCCCGCCGAAGCGTAACCCACCCATACCCCTACATCTACATCTACCCCTGACCTAACACTACAGGCAATTTAGCATGGCCAATTCATCTGACCTGCACATCTTTGGACTGTGGGAGGAAACCGGAGCACCCGGAGGAAACCCACGCAGACACGGGGAGAACGTGCAAACTCCACACAGTCAGTCGCCTGAGGCGGGAATTGAACCCGGGTCTCCGGCGCTGCGAGGCAGCAGTGCTAACCACTGTGCCACCGTGCCGCCCACAAATTTAGGATGAGCAAACTTTTTAAAATAAATTCAGTTCAGCAGACATCAGGAATAAGTTTAGAAGTTGGTTTAGTTTCCTTCTTATGAAGAGTTCAGAGCATTTCAGGAGTCAAGTTACCTCAGCAAATGTGTATAGGTTGTAAAATCTTTAAACCAGAAGAGCTTTGTTCAAAATTTGAACTTTATTACAACTGAGAAAATTTAGGCAATCAGATTTGTTCCTGATACTAGATATGGAAAGGATTAATCAACTGTCTGCAATGACAATGGGAAAGAACTGGAGAGAGTCAGTGAATTAGAAACTTAAAGGATTTGATGTAGGAGTGTAATCTCTCTCGATTTGAATCCCTGTAAAGGATAGATCATGAAACAGGTAAAACTTTGTTTTGCAATGTGTTTTAAGATCTTTCTAACTGTCTTCTACATTTAGATAGCTTACTTTTTTTAAATAAAAAAACTTTTATTCTGTTGTAAATTGGTAGCCTCATGTGAATACATTTCAGTGGCTAAACATCACACTAAGTAATTAAACAATAAAACCATATGATCTATCAATCCTGGTTTTATTCTGGAATCTGGCTTGTACTTTAGTGCTGGAATCACAACAATTTTTTTAATTAAGCATCAATGAAAAGTTATCCTCTAATTACTCTAGCCAAGTCATTTAAAAGGAAATGGGTGCTTATTTAAAGACTGACAGCTGCTTCTGTGCTAAAAGATTCAAACACTTTACAATAAATTGGCATTTTCAGACATCTCATTACTAGTCTTACATATTATATAGCACTTTAAATATTTACATACATTTAATAAAAATGCTCCTAACGTTCACATAAATTTCAATTTGACAACCTGCTGCTTTAAAATTAGCTTAGTCATGACTGGGAAGGGGGAGAAAGAAAATGTCTAAAAACATTGAAAGTGGGACAGCTCTCCTTACCTGCCATTATGTCCATGTTGCTGAAGAGGAGGTGGTTGTGCAGCAGGGCTATGTTGTGCTATAGGACTTTGCTGTGGTGTAGAACTCTTTTGTGCCATTGGACTATGCTGCTGTGCCAGAGGACTTTGCTTATCTGAGCCTGGTGCTGAAGCAGGACTGCTCATGTCTGTGAAAGGTGCAAAAATTAAAAAAAAACTGTTCCACAGTAGACTTTGTTGATTTTTGTTTTCTGCCAACATGTTTTAAGTCAAAACTCCTCCTTCTCAAAATATGTCTTTGATTTAAACAGATTTGCAAAGTAGGGACTTACCCTCTTGAGGAACAATGCGCAGAGTCACACTAAGGCCTGCATCCTTGATTAGCTTCACAATTTCTGCATGAGGCATGTTAATGATGGACTGCCCATTCACTGCTAGGATGCGGTCGCCAACCTTGAGTTTTCCACAACGATCTGCTGGGCTCCCCTCAATAATCCGTCCAATTTTGTGAGGCACTGTCAATAATTTGGAATTTCCATGAAAGCAATTAATAGAAATGTTGGACAGGTTCACCATGAAGAGTGAGAGGTGAAGAACAAACATCAGAGTGATGCCAAAAGCCTGTTCAATATACCGATTATGCAAAAAAAAGACAGATAACTGAATGTATGTTCAAAGAATACTGCCACACGCGATAGTACTGTGTTTGGCATTAGGAGCAAGTGAGGACGGCAGGTGCTGGAGATCAGAGTGGAGAGTATGGTACTGGAAAAGCACAGCAGGTCAGGCAACATCAGAGGAGCAGGAGAATCAACGTTTCAGGCGTAAGCCTGACGTCCTTGATGAAAGGCTTATGCCCAAAACGTCGATTCTCCTGCTCATTCCTGATGAAGGGCTTATTCCCGAAACGTTGACTCTCCTGCTCTTTGGATGCTGCCTGACCTGTTGTGCTTTTCCAGCACCACTCTCTTGACTGTGTGGCATTAGTAATTTATTTGGCCAGATTGATGTACACAGGGTCCAAACTGAACCTTTTTTGCCAATTTTGTGTAAAATGGCCAAAAATGGGGGTGACCAAAAACAGGCATATGTAAATGAAAGACTAAATATTTGTTTCAGATTTCCTGACTGAAATTGGTATTTATTCACTGGGAATACGTTGGGCCCACTTTGCTCAGAAATCTTCTGTCTCTGTTGTAGCCTAAGTATTCATCAAAAATGCCTAAAAGTGTGTTTCAAAGTACAGATTTCTCACTGTCTTTAACTGAAAACATACTTTTGGCACAGTATTACAGCATTCAGCAGGCAATTATTTGCAATAATATAGGACTAGCAATCTCCAAATTCAGTTAGAAGCACAATCCTTCATTATTTAACATAATTTATCATTGCAGTTCAGAAATTCTGAATATTGCTGAAGCACTATAACTTAGTTCTATCATATCATATATACCAATAGAAAACTATTGCAATAATTTCAAAATTGCTGATGCAGTCTGCAGAAAGTTGACAAATCAGGAACAGCCCTGCCATGGGTTAACAAACAGTTACAAAAGCTTTGTTACTTAAGCTGTAGGTATACTAAAAATATTTTCCTTATTCTAGTAGTAAAGCAATGGGTCAAATAAATCTTTGAAGGGAAGATCTAGTGAAATAATAAAATAGGAAGTACAATTCAAATGGATTTGGTTGAAGACATGCACTGAAGAAATTTTCGAATGTTTGTATTAAAAATAATCAAATCTAGTTTAATTTTATCCACTTTTTCTTCATACATTATTCTTAAAAAGGAAAAGGAAAAGATAGGATTTTCAACAGACCAACCAGTCCATCACTTCCATAGGTAATTCAGCAATGTTGCCGCTAAATTCCATGGGTGTCTGTGTAGCAAGCTGGAAAGTAATATAGGTGCGCTTCATTGTACATGTGCATGCCATTGATGCCAAAGGGATTGTGCATTGAAAAAATTGATTGTATACTACAATTATTTTTTCACAGGGATATTACTCAACGGCCATTCTCCCACTTATAAGCTTCCATTATCCTGCCTTTAGTCAACTAATAGTGCACTTGATTTCACCTGGCACTTCTCCCTTTCCAACCTAATTCAACTGGCACTCCCTTCTACCCAAAGTTCAAGCTGACACTATTCCCGCATCGCAGATTTGAATCTGAAAATCTTCCCCAACCCTAATTCATGAAGGCAGTCTTATTTTTCAGTCTCAGTTAATGCTGCTATACTTCTAACTATACATTCTTGCAACTTTTCAAAGTTTGATCCCTGCATTCTCAATAATTTCCTTTTCTTTTATTGACAGTCATTTGTCTCCTCATTGCCATTTACTCCCTCAAACTCTGTCCCCAACACTGCCATCTATTCCCATTTCAATTGCACTGTAATTCCTTACTTTCATTGCCATCCATTTCCTCACTACACACTCCTTGAAATCCATTTATCCATGGTGCTATTTGACTGCTATATCTTTTACCCTTTCACTAGCACCTGTTCCCTTTTTTGCCACCTCGCTATCCCTGACTATTCTGTCCTGCTGCTATCTTGACTGCAGCAGAAAATGCATGGAACTGAGTACTACCGGCCTTGCATTGACACCATTCACTTTGACGGCAAGCATTGTGGCGTTTGCAAAATTTCAGCAGGAACTCCCTTTCTTGTGAAGCATTCCTTTTTCTGTTTGGGGAGGGGTGGCAAACCTTGATTTGATCTGGCAGTAGCTTTAAGGGGAGTGACAGATTCGCTGATACATCGACTAGGCCTCCAAATAGCTGACAATAATCAATGTACTGTCGATGGTTGGCATCACGGATTCTACATAAATTGAATTTACTTATTTCAAATGTTAATTCTGGAATATATAAAGAACACAAGAAATTGCAGGGGGAATAGGTGTGATCTTCTACATAAACTCCACTTTTCTGTTAGATCCTTATATTCATACTTTCCTTATTCTAGACTGACCCCAGTTTCTAGATTCCTATTTCTAGACTTTTCAATGAGCAGAAGCAACTAGAGTTGAATACGGAATGTACATTAGTGACTAATCATTTACTTGAATACACTGTCAACCATATATCAGCTCAAAGTGCCATACAATGAGCAATAGAAGAAGTCTTGACAGAGGAATATTAACTTACTTTTGAAAACGGATATGTTAGGACTGAAAGCCATCCAAATGACTTGCTTGATTAGTGAAGGTTGAATAATAATTATTCAGTATTTTTGCATAACTAAAGCTAATAAATCACAACACTGTAAATTCTGTATATGAGATTAGATACTCTACAGTATGGAAACAAGCCCTTCGGCTCAACAAGTCCACACTGACCTTCTGAAGAGTAACCCACCCAGACCCATTCCGCTATCCTATATTTACCCCTGACTAAAGCTCCCTACACTATGGGCAATTTAGCATGTCCAATTCACCTGACTAGCACATCTTTGGACTGTGGGAGAAAACTGGAGCACCCGGAGGAAACTCCCACGCAGACACAGGGAGAACGTGCAAACTCCACACAGTCGCCTGAGGCGTGAATCGAACCCGGGTCCCTAGTGGCGTGAGGCAGCACTGCTAACCATTGAGCCACTGTGAATTAAATGCTGCCCATGAAACCACTATTGTTAGTTAGTAAAAACCTATCTGGTTCACCACTGTCCTTAACGGAAGAAACATTTTACCTTTACTAGGCCTATGACTCCACATACACAGCAATGTAGTTGGCTCTTGACTGCCTGAAATGGCTTAGCAAGCCAATCAGTTGTATCAACTATTGGAATGAGAAAGATAATGAAACCAGACAGATCAGCTGGCATCGAATAAGGCATTGGAAATGACAATGGCAAACATAGCATGTTGTTGCCTACAAAGTCCTTCTTATCACCATATAGGAGGTAGTGCCCAAATTCGAGAGTTGGCTCATGAATTAGTGAAGCAACTGCTCAACACAGTCACACTCAGGGAATCATATCTCATACACAATGTTCCAGAAAACCCCATCACCATTCCTGGTTATCTCCAGACCCAGGACAGATCTGGCAGAGTTGATGGCACAGTGGTATACAGTTGGGAGGGAGTTGTTTTGGGAGTCATAGAGTCATACAGCATGGAAACAGACCCTTCGGTCCAACTCATTCAAGCCGACCATGTTCCCAAACTAAACTAGTCTCAACTGCCTGTGTTTGGCATATATCCCTCCAAACTCTCCTATTCATGTACTTATCCAAATGTTCTAACTGTACCTGAATTCACCACTTCCTCTGGCAATTCATTCTACATTTGAATTATTCTCTGTTTAGAAAAGTTGCCCCACATCATACCCATGTGATCTAACTTTATTAATTAGTCTACCATGCAGAACCTTGAAGTCTCATGGCATCACATGAAACATGTTCAAAAAAAAACTCTGTTGATTACAATGTACCTGCTCCCACTGATTAATCAATACTCTTCCATGTTGAGCATGATTTAGAGGAAGCGCTGAGGTGGCAAGGGCACAGATATATTTTGATGGGGGACTTCAACATCCACCTACAAAAGTGACTTGGCAGCACCAGTGCTGATTGAGTTGGTCAAGTCCTAAAGAACATTTCTGCTAGAAGGTGGTGAGACAACTAACGAGAGGAAAAGAAAACTTGATCTCATCTTCACCAAACTGCCTGCCCTAGATGCATCTGTCAGTTAGCATTAAGCCAGGGGAACAACCAGGTTCAATGAAGAGTCCAGGAGGGCATGCCATGAGCAGCACCAGGTACCCCTAAAAATGAAATGTCAGCCTAGTGAAGCTATGAAATAGGACTACTTACATGTCAAT
The DNA here is from genome assembly GCF_047496795.1 of Chiloscyllium punctatum. Classification (NCBI taxonomy): domain Eukaryota; kingdom Metazoa; phylum Chordata; class Chondrichthyes; order Orectolobiformes; family Hemiscylliidae; genus Chiloscyllium; species Chiloscyllium punctatum. The sequence continues at coordinate 37,682,342 of NC_092782.1, read as the reverse complement.
CAGCATAAGTAGCAAGTAATAAACAGAGCTAAGCAATTCCACAACTAACAGATCAGATCTAAGTCATGAATGGGACAATTAAACAAAACACTGGAGGACTTAGCTCCACAAGTACTCTCACCCTTAATGATGGTGAAGCCCAGAATAACAGGGCAAAACATAAGGCCAAGGCACTTGCAACAATCTTCAGCCAGATGTTCTAAGTGATGATCCATCTTAACCTCCTCCAAAGGTCCCTAACATCACAAATGCTAGTCTTCAGCCGATTCAATTCACTCTACACAATATGCAGAAATAGCTGAATGCACTTGATATTGCAAAGGCAACGGACCCTGACAACATTCCAACATTGTTACTGAAGACTCGTGCTCCAGAATTGCTGCACCTCTAGCCATGCTACATCACTGGCATCCTTTCTACAATGTAGAAAATTGTCCAAGTATTTCCTGTACGAAGAAAAGTATGAAAAATCCTACTTCGCAATTAACAGCCCATTCGTCTACCTTTGATCATTTGTAAAGTGATGGAAGGTATCATCAACAGTGTTATCAAGGAGCACTTGAGAGTGAAGTTCTAGTAATATCAGGACAGACAGCTGGGGGTTCCTTAAATTTATAAAAGGCAAGACAGAAGCCAAAGTGAACATAGGCTCCTTAGAGAATGAGGCTGGGGAAATAATAATGGGGAACTTAGAATGGCTGAGACTTTGAATAAATACTTTGCATCAGCCTTCACAGTAGTAAACACTAATAGCATCCCCAAATTAGTAAATATTCAAATGGCAAAAGGAGGATAGGAAACAGATACAATGACCATCATTAGAGAAAATGTGCTAAGGAAGCAAATGGGTCTAAAGACTGATAAGTCCCCCGGATCTGATGGAATGCATCCAAGATGTTAAAAGGTAGCTACAGAGACAGATGATGCATTGGTAGCAATCTTCCAGTGATCCTCAGATTCTGGAAAAGTCCCAAGGGATTGAAAACTGCCAATTTAATACTTGTATTTAAAAACGGATTGAGACAAAATAATGGGCAACTGTAGGTCAGTTAGCTTAAAGTCTGTTATTGGGAAAATGTTAGAGTCTATTATAAAGGATACAATACATTTAGAAATACATAATATGATCAAGAGAGTCAGCAATGGCTACATGAAGGGGAAATCATGCCTGACAAATTTACTAGAATTGTTTGAGGAGGTAACAATTAGGATTAGATAAAAGGAAAGCTGTGGATGTAATATTTTTGGATTTTAAGAATGCATTTGATGAGGTACAACACATGAGGCTACTTAATAAGAGTCCATGGTATTGGATGTAGCATAGGTAGAGGATTGACTAATTAATTGAAGACAGGCTGTTGGGATAAGGGGTCATTTTCGAGAAGGTAACCATTAACTAATGGTGTGTCTCGGGATCAGTGCTGGGACTATAATTATTTGTAATATACATAATGACTTAAAGTGAAAGCACAATAGCCAAGATTACAGATGCCAAAAAAGTAGCTGGGAAGGGAAGTCAAGTCATGAGGATGACACAAAACACCTGCAGTGGGACACAGACAGGTTGTTATTGGGGGAAAATCTTGGCAAATGGAATATAATGGTGGTGAGTGTGAGGTTATGCAATTCAGGAGGCAGAGCAGGGGAGCTGAATCTTACTTAAATGCACAAAGACTGCAAAAGTCTACTGAGCTAAGTGCATTTGGGAGTCCTCATTCATGAATCACAAAAAAATTTGCATTCAAGTTCAGCAGGTAATGCAGAAGGTAAGTGGAATTTTGACTTTGTTTCAAAAGGAAAAGGAGTATAAAAGTAGGGAGGTTTTGCTAAAACTATATAAGGCCCTAGTTAGAGTTACATAAGGCACAGCTGGTATACTGTTAACAGTTTCAGCTCCTTTATCTAGAGAAAAATACATTGACATTGGAGACAATCCAGAAAAGGTTCACTATACTGATGGCAGGTATGTGGGAGAATCTAGGACCAGAGAACACAATCTCAGAATATGGAGTCACATTTGACAGAAGAGGAGGAATTTTGTCTTCCAAAAGGCTGTGAATCTGTGCAATTCTTCTTCACAGAAGGCTGTTGAGACTGGGTCATTAAGTACATTCAGGTCTGACACAGATAGATGTTTAAACACAAAAGGGAGTAATGGGTTGTATGAAAAAGGCAGGAAAGTGGATTTGAACATTATCAGATCAGCCATGGTCTCATTGAATGACAGGGATTCTCGATGGGCTGAATGGCCTGTTTCATAACTGCATGATTGCACCATTTCATTTCCTCTGCTATTAAAGCACTCTATGTCCAAATACTGTAAGATCTGGACAATATCCTGATTAAGGCTGACAAGTAGCAAGAAACAGTCACACTACACAAATGACAGGCAATAGCCATCTTCAAGAAAGAAGCTAATTATCACACAATGACATTCAAAAGGTATTACTACTACTGAACCTCCCATCATCAACATCCACGAGGTTACCGATTATACTGAAACTCAACTAAATAGCCACATAAAATGCAGCTACAAGAGAAGGTCAGAAGCTTGGGATCCTGCAGTGAGTAACTCACCACCTGACTCCCCAAACTCTGTATACCATCTGTAAATACTCCCTACTTTACCAGATAAGTGCATTCAGGGCAAAGCAGCCCATATGATTGGCACCACATTCACAAACATTTATTCCCTCCACCATCAATACTCAGAAGCAGCAATACGTACCATCTACAAGATACAATGTATAAGTTCACCAAGGCTCTGCAAATAGCACTTTGTAAACCCGTGATAACTTCCATCTAGATAGACAACGGCAGCACAAACATGGGAACACCACAATCTGCAAATTCCCCTCCAATTCACTCACCAACCTGACTTGGAAAAATAATGTTGTTCCTTCACTGTTGCTGGGTCAAAATCCTAGAACGGCCTCCCCAACAGCATTGTGGGATCACCAAACTGACTGCAACAGTTCAAGAGGCAGTCCATTACCAACTCCTCAAGGGCAATTCGGGATGGGAAATGAATTCCCATTAAATAGACAATAAATATTTAGCCAAAAAAGCCCATATCCCATAAATAAGAAAAACTTATTGGGTAAGCAGTTGTTGAAAACTAAGATTTTTTTTTCACTATAAACACCAACTCAGTGATATTCGAGTTGGTAAATGTTCTAACAACCTTTTGAGTTTTTAACCAAAATAACAGTAGTTCTTTCTTTTTTTAGTCACTCTAGAAACCTTTGACTTCTATATAGCTGCTCAAGACTTGAGCCCAGTCCAAAATGATAGCAAAAGTTTGGAGGAATTCTTCAGTTTTGCTGGTCAGCTATTAGGTCATTTGTATATAGAATGAGAACATTTTGAGACTCTGTGTCTTTGGGACATGAAAGCATGTGATTCAACAAACTGAGGAGCTGAACTTCCACCTATACATATTAACCATTTTAGATTCTCTGCAACCAGCAGAATTCAAATATAATTGACTGTTCAGGCATGTCATGTTATGTACTGGGAAGGTTTGCCAGCATCACAATCACTGTTTCGTAAAGTGACATAAATCCACCTATTCTGATAGTCAGACTTTTGTTCCAGCAGCAGTAGCTTAGAGGTGCATGTCAGGACCATGTGGAAAGCATGTCATAGCTGACTCTGAAGGTACTTGCTAGGAAGCTGAAAATTCCAATGAACAATTCCCTTGCATCTGAAACCCTCCAAAAAAGCCCCTTAAGTCAGAGATTTTGGAGTCTTCTGACTCACTTAAGCTTAATAGCTACCCAAGAAACTAGAGTATTAAAAATCCAATCTTAACTCTTGAGTAACTATTAAACTGAACTCTATTCATCACTGAACCCAACCAAATACAAACCCCAGACCTGACATTCCTACCTTGATTCAGCCAGAATTGCAGATTCTGTTCTGACTCAACTTAGACAAAATTTTTACAGTGTCAAAAGATACCATTCAACCCAGTGTGCTTACTTCATCTCTTCAACCAAGTATCATTACTGAATGCAAATCTTCTCCTTTTCCCCCAGACCCTTGCACACTACTTCTAACAAAATGCCCCCTTGAATGCCTCAATGGAACCTGCTTCCATCACATTTGCAGGCAGTGCATTGGTGCACTGGAACAATGATGAAGGCAATCTGTCTCCTGGTGTAGAACCTGTGACTTGCAGCTTTGGCTGACCTATGAAACAAATAGGGAAAACATCAAGTTACGCCTCAATACCAATTAATGGTTTATAAAGCTTGTGTTCTCAGCAACTTGTGAAATGGCTGTGAAATATTGATGACTTATAGCTGTCAGGAAAAGATGCCCGATAAATTCAATTTTTCTTTGTGGCACATTGTAGCATACCTTGCAGGACAAAAACAGCAGTCCTCTAAAGGCAGAAGTCCCAAGGGTGTTGACACCAGTCAGAGTTGAGATTGGTGGATCGGGCATATCTACATGACGAGGTAGATAGAGCCTAGAGTGGGCATTTTAAAATTCCACTTCAATGATGCTTGCAAGTCATTGATTCATAAAGTACATAAGGGGCCCTTTGGTTCATCCACCCTGTACCACCAAAAATATACTACTACTAAAACCCGTCCCACTTTTGTGCACTAAGCTGATTGCCTTGTTATAATTTGTGATATGAAGGCTCTAAACATTCTTTTTCATCAGTAAGTGATAATCAATGACACCATCTTCTGTGGGTTGCTTGCTCGACCATGACAAACAGTGGTTCCAACAGCATAGTAACTGGTTCCAATATCAAAAATAACAATGTACATTATTGCTTGCAGCTTCATGTGCAGCACCTGACTCTCAAGAATTGGCATCCATTAGCAAGGTACATCAAATGCAGACAGCAAATAGATAGGTTAATGTGTGTTCATCCTCTCTAATTGATGGAAAGAAGCCAACCAAGGCCTTTTATAGACCTCTTGAGAACTTGGTTCACAATAAGTACAGCAGGCATCTAATTAAACTGACCATGTAAACAGAACATAATACACACTGCTACCACTGTCTAGTGGTGGTTTAGGGACTGCATGTCTCAGGTGGTGGATGGTCAAATGAGTTACTCTGTTCTAAACAGTGTCAAGCTTGAGTGTTGTTGGAGCTGCATGCATTCCAGATTTAGAGTATTTCACCACTGTCTATGTAGATGGTGGATGGACATTTGGAGTCATCACGGAATTCTCAGTCTTTGACCTACTCTTTTAGCCACATTATTTATATTGCTCATTTGGTTCAGTTGTTCAAAGGAGAATCACATAATTTTACAGAATTCTAAAATGTTAATGCCATTCAATATCAAGAAGATGCAGTATTCTAGTTAGTGCAGAATTGTCCTACATGGTTCTTGACATTTGCCCCAGATATGGCAGATCAGGGAAATTTGGTGCCTTGTTTGGGAACAGAAGCCTAAAACTCTTGGTGGATGGGCTGGTGCACAGGCAGGGTCCTTTCCCTGGGCAGTCCTGGGACTGGGACTTGACACCATACTATGCCATTCTAATCAGTGTAGTCTTAACCATCTGGAGGAATCATAGCAATATAGGGAGAAGGTCTGACCTTTTGCACTTTACAGTGTTAAGTACTACCATCTTCTCTCCAATCCTCACATTCATTCTATCTCTGCTACTGTACCCACCTCACACCAAGGCTCATGCATTACCCCTCACTATTGTCTGCAACATCTTCTCTCATTCACTGTCACCCACACCAAACCTGGACAACACTAACTCTTCATGCCTTCTGCACTGCCCACTCACTCTATCTGGACACCTCCCTAGCTGCATGAAAAGTAACTACTGTGCCACCCACTTTCACCTCCCTTAATACCTGCCAGTTTCTCAATCCAGGAGAAAACTGTCCACAACAAGGCACAAAGAGTGGGCTGCCTCACATTCGGCTCCTCACCCATTGTGAATCCATCGTGACTCTGATCACCCCAAGTGGCTAACTGACCATGTCCAAGCCCACGGACTGGTATCAGAGATTCCCCTTGTTTTACTGTGCTGGGAACCCTGAGCAATGACCATCTCCCTTGACTTGACTGGAAACCATGACAAGTTTCCTGGGTCTGTGCCTCACTAAATGACACTACAATACAGCAGAATTGAGAGCCTGGTAACTCTAGCTGAGGAAGAAAAGGCAAAGTGGGGATGATGTGAGTATCCAGATGGACTCAGTGAGTGAACACACAATTATAGCAAACCATCAGGCCAGAGATGCAGTACATTAGCTGGGTGTGAGCCACTGAATCCAAAGTGTCTTTGCTGCACCATGACAATAATAGTTGCCATTTTGCTTTGAGATGCAGAATTGATGTACAAAACATACATTTCATAAGTGGATTGGAGATGTACAATGAGGGTTGTTAGAAGCTGATAAGTCATATGCCAATTTCATATGACAAATTGGTGCCTGATGTCAATCACCAGGCACTCACTTCATGTTGAGAATTCTTGATATATGGTTTTCTTGCATTGAGCGACAGGCTGGGAAATTGCATACTAATAAGGCAAGATGTGATAAACCCCTTTCATAGGAATCACTTGGTTCCTAGTGAGAATCTTGTCTCTGTCTAGAAATTGATCAGAAGTTGCCCCCATGTGCACCTGCTGGCAAAATAGGCCTCAATGACCTGTAGTGTGATTCTGTCACATTTCTTGCTGTAGCCCAAATCATTCAGGCCCCTATATGACACCACCCATAATCTTTTCATTTCTCATTGTTGGAGAATCCTATTGGACTCATAAGCTAATAATCATAAGGAGCAGTCTTAATTGCCAATAAATAAACCTACAAATATGTTGTCAGCAAATATCATATGGTACATAATCACATGGGTTGAAAGTTCTTCCACAACAGACATTGACACGGAGGTAAATAATTTAAAAACTAGAATAACTGGACAGAAAAGTACTATAAACTTCATGGTATTTTGAGATACACAATTTTTATTAGTTTATTAAAAGTGCTGGTTCAAAAAGTGGCTGTTAAAACAAGATTTGCTGTTGTTGCCTGGTTTTGGAATGGAAGCATTACCTGTTCATAAAATTTTGTTTACAATGGGATTCTGAATGTCACATACCTTCTGTTAATTATTCCTATACTTGTGGGAATCCTGTCACTTGTTTCATTAGGAACTGTATGAAATGCCTGCCTGAAACAGACAACTTCTTGATACAAAAAAACAAGAATCCAGTTGCTAAGAAGTCCAAGGAACTAGTTACTTTGAATGCTTCAGTATTGTTGTCATGGTGCAAACACGGTGAAACTCTCCAGTCACCAGCTGACCTAACTCTTCAGCCAAAGCTCAGCCATTCTTTGCTTGTTACATGCAGAGAAACCTAAGTAATTATTAAAAAAAAACTTTCTAGGAAAGAAACAGCATCTGTAGTACTCCACTTTTATTGACTCCAATGGAGCTTTTTTAATATCGTGCTCCTCTTCAGAACAAAGCAGTACACAAACTCATTTGGTGAATACATGAACCAAGTCCAAAACAACACTTTTCTGCACAGTTGACTACATTAGTCAGCTGGGGTGTTGACAAACTATGGAACATCGAAGAGTTAGCATGGCTATGCCAACAAAGTCATTATAAATCTTCAGCTCTAGCAAACAATGGCCCAAATCCTTTGATTTCCAGGTCATTTGAGATAGGATACAAGCTTGAAAATGCATATCAGGACGTACAGCGCTCCCAGTGTATAGACATGAGCTGCACTTGCTCAAAGCTTAAATTTCCAATGGGCTGATTGTTGCAGTCCAGAACTTTCAGACATTGAGCTCAGTGTGAAGACTTGGGCCAGATACATGGCACTTGCCTGTATACTTTTACCCTGAAACTGTAACAGTTTAACCCATTCTACCTCCATTTGTTATGAAAATGTGGGTGTGCTGCACCTTTTAAGAAAGTTAAAAGCTAGCAGAACTACCTGACAGTACCAAATGCTCTGAACAAGATATAATGCAATCTTTTCGTCCAGTTGCTAGTGTAGCTGGTTGCCAAGAGACAAAAAACAAATTTGAATTACGTCAATCAATTTAAATTCTACCCCCCACCCCCACAAAACCAAACTTCAATCAAGTTTGAATTTAGTATATTGACAATCTTAAAAGATTGACAATCTGCTTTGGGGGTATAAGACCAGGAAAACCTGAACAGTTGAGACAGAACTGCCAAAAGACCAACAGATATAGGCTGTTAGTCTGAGCTCTGAGACGTTCCTGACTAGAGAAGGAGTTTTCAGAAAAAACATCAACACCAACCTGGACAACAGAGGAAGATATAAAGAGAAGATTCGATTGCTACCTGGTTTTGAAATTTGAATTTTCAGATTACTGCACGGGATAAATCTTTTGTGTTGCCGATTTAAACTAAGCAGGAGGGTTTACCCCATGTCGTAACATGCTATTAGTCAGTATAATTCAACTGAGCATCACAACTAACCACAACCCCTCTCCAAATAAATCACTCATCAGAGCTGACCAGACTACCCCCACAACCCAGTTATCCAACAACCAATCAATTGACCAACCCCAACACAGGATTAGCCCTTACCTGATTAGTCCCTTAGCTACATGACTAACCACTCAACCACTTCACCCACCTACCCATCTCACAAACTCATTATTCTCTCGCTGAAAGATTAGATCTTTTAAAAACCCACCTGATAACCCAGTTACTGTGGTGAAAAGGGTGGACAATATTCTTTGTTCATCTTTTCTTATGTCGTACTACCATCTTGATGGTTGTCTCTGCTGACCTTAACTTCAGGTGGGATTGAAGGATATGATCAGAAAATGGTAAAAGTGAAAGGTTGCAAAAATATTTGCAGGTAGCCTCAATGCACTCCGCTTCAAAACTGACTGGAAGATCTAGGTCATTCCATTTTTCTCATCAGCCACTTTCCTTTCTGATCTGCAGTATTTGCCTCAGGGATACCATTATGCTGCTTACATCTCCACTTAAATATTCTGACAGTTTTATGTCAGGTCAGTTTGAGGCAGAAGATGGAATAAATAGAGGAACACTGCCCACCCCCATTTAAGTGTGCTTCTGCATGCTTTTGGTCAGTGTTAATGGAAAATAGTGCTTTTCAGAGAAAGAATGTTTTCAACAGTTTAGTGAAAAATGAAGTAGGCTTCATTGCAACTTTTTAGCAGTGCAAAATTGCCTGAATATTGATAGGAATGTCAACCCTTTGGGTTCATGCTGACAAATTGCTTGTTCTTTCCACTCAATTTGACTTGGCATCCCCCAAATTATTGTGTTTTATCTCTTTTACATTTCTCCCAATTCTCAGTTCAAGCTAGTTTGTTTGACACCCTCCAACATCCCAAACTCAGTTTAAACTGTTACTGACTCTTTTCAATATCAAGGGCTAGATTTTATGGGACTTCGCTGATGTGAAATCCAATTGCCCCACAGTGATGATACATTAAGGATTGCTTTAATTAGCAGCACTAGAGAGTCATTGGCAAATCTCAACTGAGGGTAACTGTGTAGTTCCAAAACAGTCACAGCCACTGGAACTATTACAATGCCCCTAAAAAGTGAAGATGTCTCCTAGATTTCGAATATGTCCAGCATGGCTGATTGAGACCCCAGCAAAAAAGGTAATAGGAAATTTGGTGGAGGGGGATTGGATTAGATATGGCTGGAGCAAAGATCCCACCCTGCTGGACTTTGACATTGGAAGATGCCTCATGCTGTATAAGTGAAATCTCATTTTGATCTAAATGAGATTTTTGATCAATCGTCAAACCATGAGGTTCTTGTGACATGACAGTGTTTCTAGCTCTGGATAAGAAAGTCAGGCTTCAAGTCCCATCTGCTGTGGGCATGTGCTATAACGTGTCCAAACAGGTTGAATAAAAATAAATTGATCCAATTAAAGTGCCCTGTCAGACATAAAGTAATACAGAACCCAAAAGCGATTGCTCAAAATATTCTCTGCCACTTACATCAAGAGTATAGTGGTGCCTCTGGGCCAGAAGATCAGGATTCAAGTCAGACTGGAGTTGTCACTTTAAAAATTCTTTGAAGAATATGGGCACCATGGTTTGGGTCAACATTTGTTGCTAACCTCTAATTACTCCTCCTCGATCAAAGAAGCTTGTGAGCTGGTTATAGAAGACATTCATCATTGTTCTAGTTCTGGAGTTAAATATAGGCCAAACCAGATAAGGATGGCAGATTTCCTTTTCTAAAATATGTTAATAAATCAGATGGTTTTCATTTATGACAATCAATGATGCTTGTGATGCTAATTATCACTAATGACAGGTTTTTTAATTCCAGATTCATTAACTGAATTTAATTTTCCCATGAGATTTGAACCCAAATCCACTGAGTATTAGCCTGGACCTCTGGATTACAGGTCCAGTGACATTATCATTATGTCATGGTCTCCCCATGATGATCTGTACAAGTTAATTAAAAATAGTTTACAAAGGATACTCTGACAATACGAATCATAGGAATTGCACAGGAGGCTGGCCTATGGTCAATGTATCCACACCAGCTAAGCGAAAAGCTAATTCTTGGTCTGTGGCTTTGTATGGCACTGAAGTACATATCCAAGCTAATAAAATAATATCACTGATGAAGAGTGCAACTTTTTTCATATACGTTTATTTATTATCAAATGTAAGTAAGATCATACTTATTTTCATGTACCAAACTGATATCCAGGATGTAGAACAATTTGTCTTGTAAACCTAGCTGGCTTAATCTAACAGTGTTAATAATGGTGATTAGTTTTTAAAAAAAAGTTGTCATGTATAATTTTAGGGAAATTTCATTGTGGGATCTAATCATTTGAAACATTAACTTTTTTTCCTTAGCCATCATAACCTGATGGCTCTTCTGTCTGGAATCTTTCATTTTCTTTAGTTAACTACTTTTAAAATACTTATGAAATAGATTCCTCCTTAACCAAATTTTTATAATTGGTAATGTGTCAAATCAAAGGTTACTATACAACAGAATCCATGGTGTAGGATGTGCCACATCAGCATACCTGAAGGATTGATGAGTGAACAGGAAGTAGAGAGCAGGCCTTTTGGGATGGTAAACTGTAACAAATAGAATGCAACAGGGATAAATTCTGGGACCTCAATTATTTCCAGTCGGTATCAATGATTTAATTAGACTGGATCTACAGTAGCTAAACTTACTGATGACACCAAGATTGGCATGAAAGGAACTTCTTAAGAGGAAGTGAGTCTGCAAAGGGATACAGATGGTTTAGGCGAGTGGGCAAAAATTTTACAAATGGAGTGTACTGTGAGTAAATGTAGAGAGACTGCAGAGTTCTTGTCTAGTAGGATCTAACAGGGATACCAGATGATATAATCACCACTTCCTGAATTCTATGTTAATTGAAGATTGATTGGGCGAGAAGTTGACTGGTATATATAAATGTAGATGGAGATACATAATCAGTGAGGTTATAAATAGTGGCATGAGTGTTACAATAAAACTGACCAGAAAAACATATGCCTGGACTCTCTCTAATGAACATTTTAATTTATCATGATTATCAGGCAGAACTTGGTACAGAGAGAGCTGGGTGCCCTCATACTTGAATCTTAAATATACTACTATGCAATACAGCAAGTGAATAAAAAGACAAATTAATGTTGGTGTTTATTACAAGGGAATGATATATAAAAGTAAGGAAGTTTTACTGAAGCTGCACAGGGCATTGTCAAGACTACATCTTGAGTACTGTGTATAATTTGGTTTCCTTATTGGGTTAGAAGCCACTTAGAGAAGTTCCCTTGACACATTGCTGAGATGAAGAATTTATAATAAGGAAGGTTGAATGGTACGGCTAAACTTATTAGAGTTCAAGAGACCGGAGTCTGATGAGAAAGAGAGAAGGGAACATGATTAGGTGGATAGCAGGAGAATGTTTAATTCCATGGGGAGACTAGATGTAGGGAACATAATTTAAGAATAAGGAATCACACTTTTTAAAACAGATGATAATGTTTTCCTTCCAACATTGTTTGTGAATGAAATTCTCCTCCCTTCTAAAATATTGGAGTCTAGGTCATTGACTATATTCACAGCAGAATGAAATACATTGTTGATAGTGAAGGAAGTTAATGGCTATGGTGGCGAAATGTGAAAATGGAGTTGATCTTATTGAATGGTGGAGCAGACTCAAAATCAAATGGCCTAAACCAGCTTCTAAATTCCTTTAGATTAGATACATTTTGCACTTTCTGGAATTCTTCAACTAGCAGGTCTACACAAGCCATAAAACTGATTTTGATCTGGTAACAAGTTTAAAAAATTGTTTAAGTGACTTTTTTTTTTACTAGCTGCCTTCTATTGCTGACGAATAATGAATAAATGCAAAAACATCTGTAATATGTTTTCAGATGTTTAAGTTTAACCACCACTTAAAAGGTACTGTTAAGACTAGATTTTAATTTTTTAAATACCTGGAAGCAAAGATAAACCTGAGTTTTTAAACTTCTACATTTTCTAATGTAGGTCTAAACCACTACTGATATTTCAGCTGAAAAGTTTGGAATGGACATGGATGGCACAAGCAATTGATTTAGTCTCCCTCTATTGATCATTTTTGTGTGAATAACAAGTTACTTGAAAATGCCAAACAGTATTCTTTTTTTAGGATAAAGGATGCAAAATAATAGTTAAAGATTGATGGACCTGCTATGCCAATTCAGAAGGCAACATTGGTTCAAGATTTGTAAGGTTTTAGGCATTCCATAATACAAAAAGCAAATCCCTAACCTCTCAAATCAGGAACTTCATACTTGTCCCATAACTGAATTAGAATAGTAAAAATGAATCTATATACAATTTTATTATAAATAATGAATGGAAATCATTCTCAAGGTGTGCTTACTGTGCAACAAACCAAAATTGCATATCCTAATGCATACATATTAAAATAAAAAGAATGACACCAAATTAGCTCATTGTGTGTTCTAAGTCTCGAACGTATTTGCTATACATCATATATTGTATCAATATGCAAAGGAGCAATATCTTGTGAAAACAGGAAATTCCTAGTGTCCATAGAAGAAAACACTTTAACAATGACTATCATGTTATTAAATAGGAGCACCCTCCATTAATTGATCATTGTTGGAAATATATATTTATATTTACAGACAATGAAAAACTGAAAAATATGGAAGTGTTTGGACCCTTACTAGATTGTAAACAGTTTTTACCATGTGTTCCTTGGAAATGAAGTCAACAGTTTAATCTGTGCTGTGGTTCATCTGTTGTTTTGTAGAAAGTTAAGTGATTTGGAGAAAAGTAGTAAAACTTTTAGGGAGGTAGGAGATGGGGTTTATGGCTCTTAATTAATAGGAGACAGATTTTTGAAAAGACTATTGGGGCTTTTGTGCTGATTGCTTAGCAACTCTTCCTCAAATTAGTTTTCCTGTTTTCACATATTTAGACCAGGAAATGAGCTGACCCCTGGAGCTCAAAGTGTCTCCTTCCCTCAGTAGAAGCTCTTGATGAAAGAACTACAGATGCTTAAAATACAAAACCGAAACATAGTAGGTCTGGCAACAGCTGTTACAGAAAATGTATTGAATGCAATGAAGGAGGATAACTGAACTTAATGTTAACTGTTTTTCTCTCAACTGTTGTTGCCAGATTTGTTTCTCCTGATCTGTTTCTGTTTCAGTCATGCTGAAACTTGATAAATATCAGAATTTCTAACTACCCGAGAAACCTGAAAAGCTTAATTTTTTAAAGACTCAGGTCCAGCTTGATTTCACTCCCAAAGTCAGAGGAGGCTGTGCCACCAGACCCTGCCAGACTGGTCTGAGGTCACTGTTGGGTCAGTGCTACCTCCGGGGTGCAGAAGAATGCTGGAGCAATGCAAAATGATACTCAAGGACTTCACTCCACCACAGTGAGTACTACAATCTTCTCTCTTCTATCTCACTCTCACTCTGTAGCTGCTACAGCACCCATTTCTCACCAAGGCTCATACTTTGCCACTCTCATTATTGCCTACACTAGCTCTCATTCCCCTCAACTCTAATAACTCAGCATTTCCTCTGTGCTGCTCCCTCAGTCTTTCAGTACACCTCACCACCTTTCCCCCAGATACATCAATAAGTCATGCCACCCACTGTAATCTCATTCATTAGTTCCTTTGGCTCATTAGAAGAAATCATCTCCCCCATAAAAGGGCAGAGAGAGCCTGGACAGGGAAGGCAACTTGACATTCATTTCCTCACCACCTTTTGAAGAAAGAATCTTGGCAGGAGAACAGTATCCTGTGGAGATGCTGAAAAATCCATGTCCTGCCAAACGAATAGACACTATTCTTTGTTCAACTGAAACTCTTGCATGAACTCCACAGTTGTTCACAATTAGTAGGTGCAACATCTTCTGTCATCTTGCTGGTTCTGCTGTCCTGCCCTTAACCTCTAAGAAATGCCTGGTTCCAACAGAAGCCCCATCCTTGATTCTGAGGATGAGTACAGAGGCTCAGAGGAAACATTAGTAAATCAAGTTTCGGCAGCCCCTACCAACCCAGATACTGATATTTCAGTGGGAGTCATAGGCATAGAGGGTGTAGGTACACAATCTCGTGAGCGCCTTACAGTGACAGCTGTGCATTGGCTGTGGGAGGAACAGCCTTAGCAGTTGGTATTTGCCAGACAGCAGGCTGCTTAGTTTTGGGCAGATGATAATCTTCTGCTGTTGGCAATCAGGAACGTCATCCAAATGTACAAGATGGAGCTGCAATGGTAGAAAGACATATGGGTTGCATTGACCATCACTGCGCAGAAGCTGCAGCATTGTACCAAGTCCTGCAACTGTTTGTCTGCCTCAATGGACAGACTGGTAGCTGCCTTGGAGAGCCAGGACCAGCATCCTCGGACTGCTTGAGAGGCAGGAACAGCTGGATTCCCTCATCTCACCCAGTGATCTTCATGACCAAAGGCATGGCAACAAATAGTGGGAATCTTTGAAAGCTGGAGGTGGAACCAACCATACACACGCCTACCCACACACATTCTCCTGTGCGCTTTCCACTCAGACACTGCAGAGGTGGCCAGACCCTCCATCTCCATTCTGCCTGTCCTTCTCCGATTCTTAGAAATTGAGGAGGATCAACTTGTATCAGATAAGAAGGCCCTCAATGTATCTAAACCCAAGCAACTCCAGCGTTGCTCAACAGGGCCAATAATTGCACATCTGAGCAAGTTCCCTCCAGGCTTTTTCACTTTCATGGACACAGCTAGGTATTTCAAGAATTTTCAGTTTTTGTTTTATTGTTATTGGAGTACTCTCCAATTTGTCTGGATCTTAGCCATAGGTATGTAAAATAGGTCTGCATTGCTTTTAGAATGTGTCACTTACTTTTCTGCATATTTGTAAAGGGATATTTCCACACGAATTTTCCCAAGTAAGTGAATAAAGAATCTGGTATTTTAGCACCACAAAAGGAACATAATCAATTAACTGATAAACTAAACTTGTAAACTACATTCTAAGTGACTTGAGACGTTCATTATTAAGTTAGTTAATAAACTTAAACTTAAAATTGATTGTATTTGGTTGCTTTAAACTGAGTCAACTAATTTAGGCGATCTTGGAAATCATAGCATTAGTAAATAATAATACATTTGGAGTAGAAATTGATGAAATAGAGTATGGATTTAGACCTGGAGAAGGAATGAACAGTGGAGCGAACATTTAACTTTAGAACAATCTTCAAATATCTACAAGAACATTTATACATGCTTCATAGATTATAGAAAAATGTTTGTTTATCACCAAAAACTAATAGATCTGCTGTTGAAATGTGACAGCAAAGATACAAAATATATTCCGAATCTGTTTGCCTGTACACCATGACTGATCAGACAGTGAGTGTTGGATGAGAAGATGAGCAATTGGTTATATTTTAAGTGAAGGAAAGATTACCACACTGTTACATACTTCTGCTAAAATTTTTCAAACTGTACAAAAAATGAACAGAGAGTCAGATATACTTTCAAGGGGTTGAAATTGGACACCCGAAAATGACAAACTTGGAGTATGCTCAGAACTATAAACAGAATCAGAAGATGTTGTACAAATATTGTGGATGGAGTAAAACACCAGAAATGAGTGATGTTACATTGGAACAAGTAGATAGGTTTGTCAACTGAGGACAAACTTGAATGAAATATGGGAGATGGGATGCCCAAGTCAGAAGAAGGATCAAGATAGCCACATGTAATTTCGTGAAGATAGAGAATGTTTTAACAACTGGAAAACTAAAGCCTCTTATAAAGGAGAAACTCATAAGATGCGACATTCTATCCACTTTTTCAGATGCCTAGACAATAAGCCAAGATCCTTAGAAAAAATAAAGGCCATTGAAATGCAGATTTGGAAACACGCTTAAAATTCTATCCACAAACCATTACACAGGTGATGAGATCCCTCAAATTGCAAGTGCAAAGGAACTCAAAGGTAACATTCCAAAAGGAAAATGTCATTATTTCACCTAGTTGATCAGAGTTGAAAAATTATGAAGTCTCTGCGAGGAGTGAAAAGTGGAGGGCAGCAGAAAAAAAGGCATAATTAAATGATGACATTCACAGTTGTTACATACAAGCTACAGTGAATGTTTAAGGATGGTGAAAGACTGGTTAACATGGCATAGCATGTCAGCAGATCTTCTTGTAGGAATGGTTCACTTATTCACCACAGGGGATAATATTGCAATCTGTCAGCATTAGGAAAATGGTTGTGAGCTTTGTTGCTGAATTCCTTTTAAAGATTGATTTTTTTTTCTCTCTCTCTGAGGAACCACTGCTAGTCTTGGTTGAGACACTGAAGTACTCTCTCTTCATTAGGACGGTTTACTGGTTGGGAACAGACTTTCACAAATACCCTCAATTCTGGGTTGAACTCAAATTAGCAACTTATTTTATTTCAGTACTGCTTGCAGTTAAGATTATTTTTCATATCCTTTCCTTTTTACAAACAAAAAAGGCAAAGGATTTCCCATTATATTAAATAAAATTGCATTCTTGTCAGTTAATTGTATCCTAGCTCAAAATAATGAGCTGCCTCTTACTAATGAGTATTCTCTTCTCTTACATGAGGATGCAATGCGTGGAAGCCAGTAAGGAAGGACTAGACTGCTAACAGACAGTAGAGAGATTGGTGAACTATACAGTTCCTTTTGAAGGAAAATTGGACAAATTATTCCCAAAATATCCTTGCTGTTAAATTATAACATGACCTTCTGTAAACTTGATCATCTAAAACTCTGCCACCTCTGTCCCTATGTGTTAAGTTCTCTTTACCCATTGCTTTCATGCTCGCTGAATTATATTGGCTACCAATGAAACAATTCTTTTGATTTTAAAATTCTCATCCTTGTTTTCAAATCTGATCATCTTAACCCACTATTTCTTAATCTTTGCTAGCCCCACAATCCCCTGCTATCATCTAACTTTAGCCTGTTAAACACTTTGGATTTTGATTGTTCTACCGTTCATGGCCAAGCCTTCAACTACATAAGCTCTAAGGTCTGCAACTACCTTTCTAAATCTGTTTTCTCCTTTAAAACATATGTCTTTCACCAAATGTCCTGTAGCCTGATGTTAAAATTTGCTTTCTAAAACTCTTGTCAAGTGCCTTGGGATGATTTAATATAATTAAAGGCCCTTTTAAACACAAATTGTTGTTAAGCCAACTTTATTCTATTGCTATAATTCCTGGACAAGAAGATTCCATTGGTGAGAAAAGCCTCAGATTTGTAATCTGAAACTCTTATTGTCTGGGTGCAAGAGAAAGAAACAGAAGGCCAAATGCAAGAAGAGCGAGCAGATTTGTTTTCTAACATTGAGTGAAAGAAAGACTATACATTTTCCTTACTTTTACTTACCCATTGATGCACATGTTTCTGGTCTATTTAATGAACTAATGATCACAAAGCCAAAGCCTTCACTTTCTTTACGATATATAATAATGTCATTGGTCTGTACACCATGACTGACCAAACTCTCTGCAGGTGAGGAACCACTGGGAGGTGCTTGTGTGTTATTTGAGCAAACAGCAAAATCACTTCTGGGAGAACTGTGTTGTGTAGATACAGATCCTGGACTTCGTCCATTCTCAGAAGTTGGCCCACCTGGAAAACAAAATATGTATGGTACTTTTGTGTTCATTCACAAACCTAAATGTGCAGACTGTATACAGATAGAACAGTAGAGTCAATTTCATAATGATACCAATAGGAGAATGAGAAGAAAGATGCTTTGACTCTCCTTTGGATTTAACTAAAGTGTCTCCTATAATCGTGGTTTCCTGCCCACTGTTGTTGACAGGGCTCTCAGCCGCATCTGACCTATCATCCATGCTTTCGCCCTTTCACATCACTCACAGCAATATGATCAGGTCCCCTTTGTTCTCTCTTTTCACCCCACCAGTCTCAGCATTCAAAGGATCATTCTCTGCTATTTCAGACAACTCCAGCAGAATGCCACCACCAAACTATCTTACCCTCACTCTCCCTTCTGCACTTTTCAGGGAACATTCCCTCCTGGACACACTATTCCATTCTTCAACCACCAACATCACTCCCCCTTCCCATAGCACCTTCGCATGAAATTACTGAAGGTGCAACACCTTCCCATTCACCTCCTCCCTGCTCACCTTCCAAGGGCCTAAACAGGCTTTCCAGATGAAGCAGCATTTCACCTATGCCTCCTTCAATCATGCGCATTATATTTGCTGCACCCAATATGGCCTACATTGGAGAAACCAAACGCAGACTGGATGACTGCGCACACATCGGATGTGTTATGCAAAGCAATCATGACCCCGACCTTCTTGTAGCTGGTCATTTTAGTACAGCATCTTGCCCACTTGTCTGTCCTTGGCAAGCTGCAGTGCTCCAGCGAATCACAGCGCAAACTGAAGGAGCAATATCACAACTTCAAACTAGGCAGTGTACAACCTTCTGTGCTCAATAGTGGGTTCAACCCTTTCAAACTGTGAACCCATTCCTTCCCTTTCTTTTAGCTTCACTTGTTACATTCTGTTACTCTCTCTCTCTCTCTCTCTCTCTCTCTCTCCCCCCTTCCCCCACTCCAGTGGGACTGTTAGATATGCCATTCTCACATTCCGATCACTTAATCTGAATGATCAACATCCTTTCTCCCCCAGCACTTCAACTCTCCCGTGCTCCCACTATTGCACAAATACTGCCCTCTCCACACTTCACTTCAGCTCTGAAGAGTCATCTAGACTTGAAATGTTAGTTTGCTTTCTCTCCATGAATGCTGCCTGACCTGCTGTGATCTCCAGCATTTTCTGTTTTCAGTATTATGAAACTCCACCCATGATACCACTATTCCTGTCCCAGAGAATGATTTTATGTACATAATCTGAATTTATCTTGCATTCACTACATTCGATTCTCAAGAACTACAATAGTAGTGGCAACAAAAATGTAACCTCTGTAGATTTACACATATCTGGTACAGACTAAGATTGAAATATTTCACATTTTCATACAAATAGTTACCTGTATCATTACATTTTTGTCACTGGATGAAACTGTGCTATATTACATTTGAAGGAGAAATAATAAATTTTTAATCTTTAGTTATCCTCTACTCAATGCATTTTGTCAGAGGAATCACTGTCATTCCACTGCAAGATATTGCTGCAGTTTGGTTGGGATTGGGTTCTGTTTGTTAATATTTGTAGACTTTTTAGTACAGCCTGCAAATAAACTTAGTTTTGTGTTTGTTTGTTTGTTTGTTTGTTTTGGTTTAAAATTATTTTTTTTTCTCCACCTTTACCTCATTGGCTGACTGATATCCATAGTCACTTCATTGTTGTGAATAAAATAAGCCAGGTCATTTTCTGACAGTAGATACCAGGATAGAAATAATGAAACCAATAACTCAAGACATGACAGATCATATGCTTTGTTTTCGTTGCTCCTGTTAAGAATGAAATTATTTGATTAAACAGGATAGTATTTTAAAAATTCCTGATCCAAAATAAGATATGTTAACTCTATATTTGTCTTTTCAGGAATAAGTGGACAGAGTCTCTTGTCTACATATCACATTTTTGTCCACTGCTCTATGTGAGGAGTGGTAGAGAAATGTCAGTGCTCTATATATAAATTATAGATCATAGATCAGAAAGTGATGAATTAGAAACCAAATGCAGCATTGACAAGTGCATTGAAAAGTTGGCAGTGACAAAGTAAGATGAGGAATGAAGTACTGGGTTTGCAGTAGAACACAGCTTTGCATTCACAGTTCTTGCATGGTGACTTTTTAGTTTGGTTAAACTCTTTGAGGAAGGTAAATCAGAAGGAAAATGGTGCATGCAGATTATGGACAGCTAAGAAATAAGAAAATTAGAAAACAAATTATTTGGTTCTCCTCAACGTTAACTTTCCCTTCCTATCACCTCCATTTATAGGACGGTTGTTAAAATCAATGGGTCATCAGGCTGGAAATTCAGTTTTCTAAAGCTTAGAGTCATAGAGATGTACAGCACGGAAACGGACCCTTTGGTCTAACTCGTCCATCCCAACCTAATCTAGTCCTACTTGCTAGCACCTGGCCCATATCTATCCAAACCCTTCCTATTCATATATCCAGCCAGATGCCTTTTAAATATTTCAATTTAGAAGCCTCCACCATTTCATCTGGCAACTCATTCCATACATGCACCACCTTCTGCGTGAAACAGTTGCCCCTTAAGTCTCTTTTATATTCTTCCCCTCTCACCCTAAACCTAGGCCCCTCGTTCTGGACTCCCCCCATCCCAGGGAAAAGACTTTGTCTCTTTATCCTATCCATGCCCCTCATGATTTTATAAACCACTATAAGGTCACCCCTCAGCATCTGACGCTCCAGAGAAAACAGCCCCAAGCCCAACCTCTCCCTATACTCAATCCTCCAAATCCTTGAAAGGGTTCAGAAAAGATTTACAAGTTTCACAACATCTTTCTGATACGAGTGGGACCAGATTTGCATGCAATATTCCAAAAGTGGCCTTACCAATGTACTTTACAGCTGCAACATGACCTCCCAACTCCTGTACTCAACACTCTGACCAATAAAGGAAAGCATACCAAACACCTCCTTCACTATCCTATCTACCTGCGACTCCACTTTCAAGGATCTATGAACCTGCACTCCAAGGTCTCTTTGTTCAGCAACACTCCCTAGGACCTTACCATTAAGTATACAAGTCCTGCTAAGATTTCCTTTCCCAAAATGAAGGACCTTGCATTTATCTAAATTAAACTCCATCTGCCCCTCCTTAACCCATTGGCTCATCCGATCAAAATCCTATTGTAATCAGAGGTAACCTTCGCTGTCCACTACACTTCCAATTTTGGTGTCATCTGCAAACTTGCTTACTGTACCTCTTATACTCACATTCAAAACATTTATATAAATGACAAAAAGTAATGGACCCAACACTGATCCCCGTGGCACTCCACTGGTCACAGGCCTCCAGTCTGAAAAACAACCCTCCACCACCACCCTCTGTCTTCTACCTTCAAGACCATTCTGTATCCAAATGGCTTGTTCTCCCTGTATTCCATGAGTTCTAACCCTCTGATTTCAAGACAAGACATTCTTTTAAAGCGAAAAATACCCAGAAGGAAATGCAAGAGAACGATGGCTAATAAGCTAATTAAAGATAACACAAGATCACACGAGGCGGCTTAAAACATTTCAAAAATTGTTGTAAGCCTGAGGATTGGAGAATTTTAGAATTCAGCAAAGGAGTACCAAGAAATTGATCAGATCAATAATGAACTTGGACAAACTCAAAAGTTTTCTTGAATTAGAGACAGCAGAGGTTTAAACATGAGAAAAAGGTGTGAAATCTAACACATAGGTAAATAAGCTTGGAGAGTTAAAAATCACAACACCAGGTTATAGTCCAACAGGATTATTTAGAAGCACTAGCTTTCTGATCGCTGCTCCTTCAGTGGTTGTGGAGTATAAGATCGTAAGACACAGAATGGATCGCAAAAGTTTACAGTGTAATGCAACTGAAATTATATATTGAAAAAGACCTGGATTGTTTGTTAAGTCTATCATTTTTTAGAATGGCTATGTTGATTTCGATTTGGAGATGCTGGTGTTGGACTGGGGTGTACAAAGTTAAAAATCACAACACCAGGTTATATTCCAACAGTTTTAATTGGAAGCACACGAGCTTTTGGAGCGATGCTCCTTCATCAGGTATAACCTGGTGTTGTGTGATTTTTAACTATGTTGGTTTCAGTTATTTCACATGTAAATCCCAGAACTTTCCTTTCAAGTTACATTCTCAAGTGAACTTTAACAATATGTGTCATATCGGCCCAGATAATATTGGGGATCAGTGTTGGGTCCATTACTTTTTGTCATTTATATAAATGTTTTGAATGTGAGCATAAGAGGTACAGTTAGCAAGTTTGCAGTGAAAGTGTGAGGTGCCCTATGTGAGGCTGTCTGTGCCCCAATGTTCAGACTGATTCTATTTCTAAAAAAGGGATTCACAGAATCTTACATGGATTCATGCAGTTTTTGAGCAAAATAAAATGTAATTCTGCAAGTACAAATTCACCCCATAAACATATGTGTTTGGGGGTTGGGGGCGGGGTGGTCTACGAGTGTGTGTGTGTGTATGTGTGTGAGAGAGTATGTGTGTGAATATAAAGAGGTATAAGTCTGTGAGAGGGTGCATGTGTGGGTGTGAGCATGTGAGAGAGAATTTGTGTGTGAGAAAGGGTCTACATGAGTGCATGGGTCTGTAGAAATATGTGTGTGTGTGTGCGCGCGCTACTGTGTAGTGCAGAGGGGATGATGATAGAGGCAGGAAAGTAAAGGCAGTTATAGTTAGAATATTTTTGTCCTTGAGTTGCCAGGTTAGAATCTGTATCTGGATGATTTAGCTTCCTATTCCTGTTTCCTCAGGAGTGATGATGTTTGCACACAACTTCAATTTCCAGTGGATGTTGGTTTTTCCAAGTTGCTTTCTCACTGGGTACTGATTTACGAGGTTGAAACAAAGACAGACAGACAGTGTCTTCTAGTTTTGGTTTACAAATCTGTTGCCCAGAAACTGCAATTAATAATGATCCGTTTGCTTATTCCTGTGTATGCTCATTGTTTTTCTAAGCTAAATACCCTGCAGAAACCTGTCATCTCAATATGCAACTTCCAAAAAGTTGTGATTAAAATGGGGGATACAAATCTGTGTTTCAGCCTTCTTTTCTAATAATGTTAATGTCAGCTCTAACATTGTTATCTTTAACTTTGCACAACCTGGTCAAGTGACCTTATTTTAGGTCAATATCTGTCCTTTGTAAAACCACCTTTACTCTATGAAAATCTCAGATGTTAAAATCAAACAATATAAGTTGAATATCAATAGTTCATGGTTATCACTGCCACAACACAACATAAAAATATTCTATTCATGTTGCTACACTGTTCAATGCAGCAACTTGCACCATAATTCAGGCAAAAGCACCAAGGGTAAATAATGTTTTTTTTATTCAGTAACATACGCTCATCCTGAAAATGTTGTCTAAAAGGATGATCAAAGTAGATTCAACAGTAACTTTCAAAAAGGAAATGGATACATATTGACAAAGAAATACAAGCCTACGGGTAAAAGGAAGTGATACAAATGGTGTAAGCCCTTCCTAAGAGCTACCACTGATGCAATGGACCAGCCTCTGTGCTGTAAGATTCAATAAACTTGTAAAATATGTTCATGATGGAGTCTGTATTTGAAGATTATTCAAAACTTCCATATTTCACGAAGTTGTGATGTGGAAATCTCATGTACTATCCACAGGATATCAGCTTTTAAAACTTTTATCCAGTACATACCTATACACAAAATCTTCCTCCGTACAGTCAGACTGACATGGCCATTTCGTGCTGCATTATGCATCAGATCTATCACATAACGATGAGTTTTTCCAGTAACTAATATTCCATCCACGTAAACTAATTCATCCCCTGGGCGAAGACGACCATCCGTGTCTGCAGCACCCATTGTAATGATTGCTCCGATAAGAATCTCCAATAAACAAAACAAAAAATGGCAATTAGTAAGATAAATAAATTCATTGGTATTGCATTTATTCAAGTTTAGAAACATGGATTAAAATGTTTCATTTTTGACAATCTCAATGAACATTTAAAACCTTAGCAACTTACTAAGTGTACAATATTTGATATACTCAGTTTCTTGACATTCTTTCAGATGATAAGTGCATTGTAGATCATTGGTCTCAATTCAGACTGATAATTAAGCCACTAACATACATTATCTCTTGTAATGCATCGTTAACCAATGCTTTATTTATCACAAGGTGGCTTTTCATTGTTGCTCTATTAGTTTCTGAAAATAGATTCATATATACAGCTGATAGTAATTACACAATTTGTGATGTAATTTTCCCTCAAACATCATTTTACATTCATGAATAACAGTGAAGCTTGTGAGATATTTAGCTTTCAGATTTGCACCAGATTGACAATGTTAAATTTAAATTTATACATACTAATTTTCCATTCAGAAAGAACGATTATGATAGGTTTCAAATAATACAGAAATAATTTAAAAATCTGCATCATTGTTGATTTTTGCCTTTTATAAAACATTATTCATTGTAGGATACAAACTTAAATGAATAATTGTGATAAAACACAAAAGGAGTCTTCAACTGCATTATTACAAAATGAAAAAAATCATCTTCTTGAATTTCACTGCAAACATGTACCTGCTTTGATTCTTTTTGCTTGAATGAATTAGCGACAATAGTTTACTGAGTTATTTTTAGCTAATCACTAACAGAGCGACAATATAGATATGATAGAGTTACTGTCAGTATCAGCACATTCATGTTCTAAGCATGTGAACGACAATGTAATATTTATCATATAAAGGGCAACAAAGCACATTATCTCTTGCTCTATCAATCAATGATATATCCTTATATTTCTAGACTATTACTATAATATCTCTTTTACTATGCTTATTTCTGTGCCATTTTTTGCTTTATAGTAAATGATACTGATATTGAATTTCAAGAATTACCAAATGTAATCGTGTGAATGCTAACTTATTAGTATATGCTATTATTCATTCAGCCACTTCTGCAGGGCGATTTGCAAGAGAGTAACAACATTAAAGATAAAATAAGAATGTAAAAATTAATCTCAAATCTTTCAAATGGAAAGGCTAGTGGTCAGGAGAAATTTCAAATTTGAGTGATTATATGTTTCCTTACTCAAGTCATGCTACTTCGTAAACACATGGCTGTTTTAATGAACATCACAAATTCTGCTTAATTATAGTTATCCTAACAAAATGTATTTGAAAAAAGCATAGCTGACATGAAATTGAACTTGCAATTTTCAAACATGTACTGCAAGATGGTTGCTTTAAACAATATGCAGCTGAAAAGAATTAAATAGCTTACATTTCCTCTGCAGTGCTACAAATTAAAACTGAATCTTGCATCTTCTCTCTCACAGACAAATTACATGCTGAAGATAGCCTTTGTCTGTCATGGATCAGACATGACGAGCTCATGAATATGCTATTTAACCCTGAAACCAGTTGTCACTGAAGCTGTTGCTTAGCAATGAATATTTTCCAGTAAAAGTATTTATGTGAGCAGTTTTTATTATTTCTCTTTGAAAGACAACTGTTGAAAATAGCAACAAAAACTGAGACTGTTATAACAGTGTTTCTCATTAAAGGCAGTTGAATAATTTGAGTCTGTCAAGTAAATCATACTAACATAATCATTCCTTTCATTTGTATCCTTTTTGATCTGGCTGAAAGACATAGCCAAGAAATTCTGTGTACACACAATCAAATATTCTATAGTTACCATATCTTGAAGGTTAAAAAATATTCAGTTGGAGGGTTTCTAATTGTTGGAAAACTACACTACTAGTGTAGTACTCAGTAATCTCTGAGCTACTTTTCTGTGAGAGAAGTAGAGAGTGTAGGCTTTATTTAAAATTGTATTTGTCTCAGACAATGTGATTATTCAAAAGAAATACAATGTTTGTAGGAAAGCAGTGCACCTGAATGTCAATAGACTGTATCCGTAAGAGGGAAATAACTGCATCTGTAATTCCCCAGAGGTTAATCTCTTTTATGTTGTTCTCAGCCAAGGTTCTAACTAATTGCCAGTAATGTCCAAGAGAAATAACCAACTGGAAGGATAGACATCCCTACATGTTCCAATATACCTCTAATGACCAGAATAAAAGTGGTACTGGCAGTGGTCAGCAAACTGGTCTGCGATCTACCTTTTCAATTTGTGAAAATCTTGAAAGGAAAATATGTTCAAATGAGACAAATTTGCTTGCATTCAAGCTGGTAAATTATTAAAGATTTGAAGTTTTCATTTTACTTCCATGCTGTTAGATTTTATCAGTGTTGAAAGAACAGCTTTTTATGGCATGACTTGTAATTATGCACTGCTGGATTAAAATTCAAATCCTAGTTTGACTTCTTCTATACACTTCCAAGCTCCATTGTTGTATGGTATTGGAGAAAGAAATACCAATACTTCTGGATTGACACCAGAAAAACAACTGGTAAGAATAAAAGTATTATTTGTAAACATAATTCAGTGCAGATAAAGGAAAAGTTACTTTGCTGCAATTTATTGCTTATGGTATTTGAAACTCCATTACACAACACTGTCAAGGTATCACTTAAACATTTTAGTAGTGATGGAGGTTTGCATTTTACTCCAACAATTTTTTTGAACCATTTAACAATCTTACTGGCATCACCCATTAAAAAAATACATAGAAGTCTTTGCTGTATTAATGCAAAAAACTAAAAGATTTTTGTAATTGTATATTATTTTATCGCGTTAGCAATATTCCTGTGAATTATTAACAAAACTATGGGCTGCGATTTTCAGATAAGTGGCAATCGTGGTCAGATTGCCAATCCACTCCTATATTTTCTATTAAGAAATAGCTCTATTCTGGCAGAAGATTCAATTGCAGTTTTTGCAGAAATGTGGAGCATACCTTAAATCTAATAGATTCCTTTATAATGCAGGATTGTCTAGGTCAGGCAAATCTCACACCTCATCTCCCAGCAATAATTGCTACATTCTGTGACTTACATGTCCAGAAGCATAAATAGCCACTTTGACAATGTCTATGAAAGGTCAGAAATGCAAGGCAAGTGTGATGTTAAGGTGCCATGCGGATAGAGTAATAGGGTGTCTGCAAAATAAGTGATAAAGTGTTTCATGTAGGTTAGGGTGGGCAGTGGGGAATTTTGTTTGGAACTAATTCTGTTACTGGGATGTGAAAAACCTAGGAGTTAAAGGGGAAAGGCAAGTATTGTGCGAATTAATTTGTTAATTCTATTCAAATATATTGGATAAGGCTTTTGTGGTAGAGTGGTATTGTCCTTACCTCTGAGCCAGAAGGCCTAGGTTCATGTCCTACATGCTCTACACGTGTATAATAATCCAAGGAGGTTAGAAATATCCATTCAAATATACTACACAGAGTCATGAACACAGCCAAGGCTATCACACAAACCAGCCTTCCATCTATTGACTCTATCTGTATTTCCTTGAGAAAGCAACCAACATAATCAAAGACCCCTTGTACCCCTTTTCCTTTCCATTCATTTCCTAGCTGTGGGCGGTCACTGGCAAGGTCTCTGACCCCAATAACCCCGAGAGGTTCCTGTTGGGCAGTCTTCTTGGATTCTTTTGATTTAATGGTTATTATCTCTTCTCATTGTGATACATATTGAACAGATCTCGCAAATATTAATTCTGATCTCTCTGCACCTTCTCTGCAGCTGTACCACTGTATTCTGCAGTCTGTTTTGCCATCCTGATGCATTTTGTATGATATGGTCTGCCTGTATAGCATGCAAAACAACACTTTTCACAGAATTTCAGTACATATGAAAATAAATCTATCAACATGTAATTGCAGCTCTTGTGGTGTAGTCGTAGTTATTCCAACCCCTCAGCAAGAGGGCCAGGTTCAAAACCCACAAACTTCAGACGTGTGTCATAATATTTCTGATCAGGTTGATTAGAAAATGTTTGTAAATCACAGGTGGAGTGATGTAGTGGTAATGCCACTGGCCTATTAAATCAGAACTCCAGGCTAACATTCAGGATACATGGGTTTGAATTCCACCTTGGCCGAGGTTAAGATTTGAACTCAATAAAAATTTGTAATGAAAATCTAGCCTAGTGGCAGCCACATAGCCACTGCTGACCATTTATAATGAGCTGTTTAATTTGTTTTTTTAAAATCTCAGACGAACGATTGTTACAACTGAGTGGCCTGCGAGGCCTTATTAAAGGGCAGTTAAGAGTCAACTACTTTGCTGTGGGTCCAGAGCCACATGCAGGCCAGACCAGGTACAGATGGCATATTTCTCTTCTTTAAAGAACAGTAATGGTCTCTCGTACTCTTAATTCCAGATTTTTACTAGGCTCAAATTCTACTATCTACTGTGGTAGTATTCTAATCTGGGTCCCCAGAACATTACCTGGGTCTTGGATTAATGGTGTAGCAATAATGTTACAAGGCCATCATCTCCCCTGGAGTTCTCCTCCATGAACTACCTTCTTGAACTGCTGCAGTCCATCACCACTTCTCAAGGATAATAAGGGAAGAGCAATAAGTGCTGGGCCAGCCAGCAGTGCCCAGACCCCAGGAATGAATAAAAAAAAATCAATATCAATTTTACTTTTAGTTTAGCAAAAATGTTTATCAAATGTATTGTCTTGGAGGGCAGATTCATTTTTCTTTTGCTTATACTGGTTTAACTTGATACTTTTGGTAGAACAAATAACCAATTGTGTGTTCATATGTACAAAAAAAGTCAAGCCAGAGATGTTTCAGTCTTATGTCTTTAGTTTGATTTCAACCAACCATAAGACTGAAACTATAAACTAGCAAGTGTATATTTGGACTTTATCCAAAGGTATTTAACTTGTAAAGATACCAGGTGGGATGTCCTATCAGAAATAGGGAGGAAGGGGCAGTCAGGTACAGCAAAGGGGTGAGTATTCAATTTGGTGGCAGGGATTGCTGGCGAAGTGAGGGGTGTTGTTTCCTGGAGAGAAGGGGAGGTGTTGGGTCTGGTGCCTGAGAAGGGAGGGTTATCAGATCCTGTGAGAGTAAGGTTACTGGTTCTGGAAGGAGATGGGTCCCAGGGGAGTTGTGGCCATATGTCCTGGGAGTGTCGTATTCCAGTTGCAGAGCTTAGCATATCTTGGGGTCAGAGGGTGTGTGTTAGGTCTGGAAGTGGGGGAGGATATCTGGTCAGAGTCTAGGGATGTTGTAAGGATTCAGGGAAATGTGCAGATGGGATGTGTGAGGTAAGTTCGTGGGGGCAGGGTCGGTGGGGGAGTTTTTAAATTGTGTAGCTTTTCCTGGGTAACTATTTACTGAAGGAGACCCTCTGAATTCTCTAATTTAAATGGATATTTTAGGAGGATCCAATTGCAAGGGAGTTTCCTATTGAAAATATCAATGTCCTGGGCAATTGCCTTGGCCTCTTCTACATGTGGGATTCTGAAGGGTCCTGACGCACAGCTTCCAACTGGCTAAGTGAAAACCCATTACTTTACTTTGTTAAACTACTTCATGCTAATTTAACAAGAATAACCTTCTCACCAATCCCTTTTTGCCCTTCCTTTTTTGGACTTTCTTCCCAGCTCTTCTCCTTTTCCAAACTCTCTCTACACATTTCAAAATGCAAGGATATTTTTTGATGCTCATCACAAGGTCACAGCTCCTATTCCTTCACTCTTCTGCAAAGTATCTTGAAATATTTTTCTATTGTAGCATCTACACAAATGGAAGTTGTAAAACACATTTTGGAATTTCATATGTAAGACTTTCAACATACGTGCTCAATGTAATTTTACCATTAACTGTGCAAATTGTAGCAACAAAGAAAATCTGGCCCATAAATTTGATAAACATTTTGTTTAGAATACTACAAAAGTATCATATTTGTCACTGCTTACCAGTTCAATAAATAATTTTGCTCCCATGCTAACATTTCTGTCTTGGGCCTACTATTGTTCTCCATGCAGATTGGAGGAAGAACACCTCATTTTACAGCCTCTAGAACTCAATACTGAGTTCCACAACTATGGAACATGATGTCTATCCATCATGTTTCTTACTGCCCTCACTCTGGCAGTGTCTGGTTGACCCATTTTTATTTACATTCATTTTACATCTCTTTCTCAATTATCACCATTAACACTCTTATTGCCTTTTTCACTGGGCAGCCTCACGTTCTGTTCCACTCACTCCTTCTCTCCCTTTATTTGCAACATAAAAAAAATCATTTCTCAGCTCCTTTCATTTCTGAAGCTGTTACATCATACTGTGATTCTCTCTCCACAGATTTTGCAGAACTCCCGAGTTTCTAAACCATTTTTTAAAAATAGCATTGTATTGCTATGTTTGAAACACCACATTCAATGTTTAAGAAGTATAGTCTCAAAATGATTCAAGAATAACATTTCACATTTGTGAAAATAAAAATATTTTCATTACAATCAAAATCCTTTCAAAAATAATTCAACAATGTCAAGATTGAATAATTTTAAAGGCTTGAAATTTGAAATAAAAATAGGAATGTTGGAGATACACAATAGTTGATCAACAATTGAAAAATTGCTGAATGACTTATGTATTTCAAGGACATTTTTTCTTAATAAGGAAAATGAAATTTGTCCTTTAGTTTACAGTTTACTTTTTAAAAAAGTCTAAAACTGTTTTATATAAAAGCAAAATTATATCTTACTCACTGGTTGACCAGGCTCATCTCCACCCAGGATTCTAAAGCCAAACCCAGACTCTTGTCTGCGTAAATAAACATCTATCTCTCTGTAGTCTGGACCTAAATCAAAAGATGGACACAATCAGTACGAACAAAGAAATTTCTACTCATTAATCCTCTTGACCTGTTACAAAATGATAGAACAATGTGTGTTTTATTTAAGTATCTACTACGCAGAGTACATTACACCAACAAAGGTATAGACAGAAAAACTTAATGCTAGTTCCAACGGTGAAAATTAACGAGTTAGAAAAACATTGAGCCAAACAAGGATTCTGCTTGTTGTAAGCTATAGCTTATGGCAGATTAAAATACTTTAAAAAATTTTGAGTTAAGAGGTGGCACAGAATGGTATTGTCACTAGAATAATAAACCAGTGAGCCAGGCTAACCTCTGGTGACCAGGCTTCAAACCCCATCCTGACAGATGGTGAACTCTGAATTTATTTAATAAATTTGGAATTGAAAGCTTAATGACCATAAAATCATTGTTGATTAGAGTAAAGTCTATATGGTTTACTAATGTCCTGTAGGGAAATAAATCATCCATCTTTACCTGTTTTGACCTACATATGACTCCAGACCCACAGAAATATGGCTGACTTTTAATGACTCTCCTCTAAAATGGCCTGTGAGACATTCAATTCAAGGACAATTAAAGTCTTGGCTGTAACTCCAACATACCACGACAAAAAAAACTAAGTGCTGCTTTGGTCTTGATGGTTTTGATCCTTCTGAATCCACAACAGCTGGCAACAAACAGATACTTTTGATTGAACTTTATTATTGTGATAAGATGCAATGGTGGGTTGGAATGTTGAAGGCAACACCACCTCAGTTGTATGTGGAATCATAGTTGCAATTTTGAAAGGTGAGTAATGAATTAGCTACAATTGATCTGCTCACCTTGTAACAGATTACCTCCCAACCCAAGAAGTTGCCAACCAATCAGGGGGTTGGTAGTTCAGCATCATCACGAGAATTGTGGCTGCTGCTGAGAATATGCTTCTTAAAGGTGGCTCCGTGTTGCTACAGGCCTTTGCCTTTCCTCCATGGACCATTAAGTAAAAACACAATAGCCCCAATGAACCCCAAGAAGCCTGCCAAGGTTCACAATTAAAGGTCAGTGAGAGCAGGAAGAGCTCTGCCCTTTACTCGTAGGTAGCTGGGCCATCTCCATCATTCATGCTGTTACCAAAATGCTATAAGAGTAAGGTTGCGGGAAGACAATAGACACTTCATCCTTCCATTTTCTCTTCTCATTTTACAGGCCAGCTCCTTCCTCAAGTCTCCCAGTTTGTCGGTGGCGCTCAGTATTGAAGTATACATGCAACCTTATTATGAGTTCTGTGGTAATTATCAGCTCATCTTAATCCCCTTCCAAATTGTCTAAACATAACTGGCAATCTCTCCAGGTAGACTCACTACCCTGTTTCAAGAATTTAATATTCACTGATTTGCAGACATAGATTCATAGAGTCCTACAGCACAGAGACAGGCCCTCTGGCCCAAACTGGTCCATGCTGACCTAAATGTCCATCCACACTAACCCCATTTCCCTGCACTTGGCCTACTTCCTTCTACACCTTTCCTATCCATGCAATTGTTCAAATGCCTTTTAAATGTTGTTAATGTACCTGCCTCAACCGGCGGCACATTCCATATGCCTACCACCCACTGTGTAAAAACATTGCCCTCAGATTTCCTTTTATTCTTTCCCCTCCAACCTTAAACTGATTCCCTCTAGTCATCGATTCCCCAACTCTGGGGAAAAAGGCAGAGTGCATTAACCCTATCCATGCCTTTCATGATATTATACACTTCCATCAGATACACCCAGCTCCCAACCACCACCTCCCAAAGTCTCCTACACTCTGAAGAAAAGAGTCCAAGCTTGTCTGACCTCTCCCTATCACGTAGACCCTTGAGTCCAGGCAACATCTTTGTAAATTTCTTCTGCACTCTTAAGAACAGCCTTAATGAAGCAAGGTGACCAAAACTGAACATAATACTTCAAGTGCAGCCTCAATGTCCAGTACAACTACAACATAACTTTCCAACTTCCATACACAATCCCCTGACGGATGAAGGCCAGTGTGCCAAAAGCCTTCCTCACTGCGCTGTCCATCCATGACTCCATTGTCAGAGAACTATGAACCTGGATTTCAAGATCCCTCTGCTTCACTGCACTCCTTAAGACACTACCATTCACCATGAAATTCCTACCTTGATTTGCCTTCCCAAAATGCAAGACGTCACACTTATCTATAATTAAATTTCACTTGCCATTTCTTGGTCCACTTCCCTAGCTGATCAAGGTCCTGCTGCAATTTCTGATGACCTTCCTGATACTGCCTATTTTAGTGTTACAAGCAAATTTACTAATCATGCCTTGTACATTCTCATCCAAATCACTGATATAGATAACAAACAGCAATGGCCCGCACCGATACCTGCGGTACACCACTAGACCTCCAATCTGACAAGCGTTCTTCCACTATTACCCTCTGCTTCCTACCATCAAGCTAATTGTGATTCCACTTTACCAGAATCTCCTAGATTCCAACATCCTTACAGAGCAGCCTACCATGTAGGACCTTATCGAAGTTTTTACTGAAATCCATATAGAATACATCTACTCCATGCCATCATCAACCTTGCTGGTCACTTTATCAAAGAACTCTAACAAACTTGCAAGGCATATTCTCCAATGCATAACGCTCCCAGGTTCTTCTTTGCAACCCTTCCTGAATACAGGACATCACCAGTGGCTAATGATGATGCAAAAATATCACCCAGAGTCCCCGCAATTTCTTCTCTAGGCTCTTATAGGCTTCTTGGATATATCTGTCAGGACCAGGAGATTTATTGACCTTCATACATTCTAGTACATCCAACATCTCCTCTACTGAGATATGGACTGTCCTCAAGATGTCACCACCAACTTCCACAAGTTTCTAAGTCTTCATGTCTTTCTCCACAATAAACACAGGAGAAATATTCTCCTGCAGTTCTACACATATGTCTACACATACGGCGAGCTTCTGCCTGAATCCATCAAAATTCACCTTTCCCAATTTAGAATTTGAACCGATGGACCTCCTCTGTAACTATTTTAAAATTAATAGAACTATGGTCACTGGTCCTAAAGTACTCCCCCACTGTCACCTCCATCACCTGTACTCCCTATTTCCCAAAGTAGGTCAGGTTTTACTCCTTCCTGCTTGAAGAAACTTTCCTGAACACATTTAACAAAATCCATCCCAATTGAACCCTTAACACCCTGGCATTTTGTTTAGGAAAATTAAAATACCCTATTATGACAACCCTATTGTTCCTGCAAGTCTTCCACATTTTTGTTCCTCTAAATTTCATTGTAACATAGGCCCTCAAATAGTCAATCTAAATAATGTCACTATCCCCTTATTTCTTACCTCTACCACAAAGCCTCACTGGATGATCCTTCAGTTATTTCTTCTCTGACTACAGCTGTGATACTTGCCTTAATCAAAAATGCAATTCCCCCTCCCCTCCCCTCTTTTCACTACCTCTGTGCTGCCTAAAGCACCTGTACCCTGACACATTAAGCTGCCAGTCCTGTCCCTCCCTTAGCCATGTTTCTGTAATGGCTATAATATCCCAGGCAGACATACCTATCCAAACCCTGAGTTCATCAGCCTTACCTGTCAGCCCTCTTGCATTGAAATAGATGTAATTTAATGCAAATAATTTCCATTAATTGATCATGACAGGACGGAGGGACAACATTTGATTAGTCTGGACAGCAGCATGACACCTAACAGAAAGTGGTCAGTTGCTATCGAGAACCGGGATAAAACCAAAGAAAATGTCAGCGAAAATTTTCACAGACTTCAGTCAAACTCTAGCCAAAAAGTGATTTTATTTGTAAAATATCATGAATTTTTAATCAATATCCAGTGTTTGTACACATTTTAATCGATTGAATGAAATAAAAACTCTGTAAACATGCCTTTTTACATAATTATGTTCAGAATGGCTTCCTCTATTTACGATCAGATCAGATATTCAAACTAAATACTCTCCACCCGTCTAGTCTGGATAATCAAGGTTGTTCTGTATTGTAGATAATGTGCCAATGTAAGCTTTTTTTATGAGCATGGGTTATGATTGAACACTTTCCTAAATATGACTTACTATGCTTCCACAGTAGAATCACGGAAATTTACTACATAGTTGATTGCCATTTTGGCTTATTTAGTCTATATTAGTTATAAAAATATTATCCAATCTAATTGCACTTTCCAGCTTTTGGTCCATGGTCTTGTATGTTGTATGTATTCCAGGATTTTTAAAATGGGATGATAATTTTTGCCTCAAACTGCCCTTCCAGGCAGTGAACTCCAGATCCCCTCCACCCTCTAGGAGAAATAAATGTCATTAACTCTCCTATAATTACTACAGATTACTTTAAATCTTTGTTCCCTGGTTATCAAACTCTGCGCTAATGGAAGTAATATTTTTTCAAAGCTAATTTTTTCTAAACCTGCAGTTACTCCATTGTACCTTTCATGCAATTACATCCTTCCTGTGATGTATTAATTAGAACTGGATGCAACATTATATAGTTATCACATAACTTGCATTCCATGTCTCAGCTTACAAAAGAAAACATTCCCTATTCCTTCTAAAATGCTTATTTGCTACTTTCAGGAATTTGTGGACATGCAATGAGAGGCCCTTCTGTCTCTTTATGATTCTCAGTATTCTGTAATTTATTGTGTATTCCCTTGCTGTGTTAGTCTTCTCCAGATTGGAATCCATTTTGCTACTGTTCTGCCCAATTAACCAGTCCATTATCATCATCTGCCTGTAGTGTATATTTTTCTTCCTCACTATTAAACACAATTTCTGTATCGTTTGCAAATTACTTAATCCTGCCTCTTACATTGAAATCTCAATCACTGCTATTTTCTACAAAAGGGAGCAAACGTTGGAGCTGTGCAGAACCCCACTAGAAGCAGCCTATCAGTCACAAAAACTCAAAAATTCCCTTTGCTTCCTGCCATTGTCACAAATTTGGATTCACTTTACCACTTTTCCCTAGATCCTATGGGCTTTCATTTTTCCATCCCATCTGCAACATGGAGCCAAATGCATCAATGCATGTTTGTCATTGGTGCATCATAAGTTCATCTCACAAAACGACCTCTCACTTGTCAGCATGGCGAACTATGAATTTATTGAGTACATTTAGAGTTAAAAGTTAGTCAAATGGTGACCTTCAAGTCATTGTTGATTGCAGTAAGTGATTGGAGACGCAGTTGGTAGCATTCACATCTCTCTGTCAGAAGGCTCTGGATTCAAGTCCCATTTCAGGAAATGAGCTAAAAAGATAAACATGGACATCTCCAGCGCAGTGCTCCACTGCCAGAGATGCCATCTTTCAGATAATGTTGGGAGTTGGGAAGTCATGTTGCATAGCATGTTCAGCCATTTTGGGAATACTGCATTCAATTCTGGTCTCTCTTCTGTATGAAGGATGTTGTGAAACTTAAGAGGGGTTCTTAAAAGATTTACAGGGTTGTTGCCAGGTTTGTAGAGTTTGAGCTATAGGAAGAGGCTGAATAGGCTGCAGCTATTTTCCCTAGAGCATAGGAGGCTGAGAGGTGACCTAAGAGATGTTTATAAAGTCATGAGGGGCATAGATAAGGTGAATAACCAAGGGCTTTTCCTAGTGTAGGGGAGTCTACAGCTAGAGGGCATAGATTTAAGGTGAAAGGGGAAAAATTTAAAAGGGACCTAAGGAGCAAATGTTTCAAGCAAAGGGTGGTGTGGGAATGGAATGAGCTACCAGAGGAAGTGGTGGAGACTGGTACAATTACAACATTTTAAAAAGGTATCTGGATGGGTAGATGAATACGAAGGGTTTAGCAGGATATGGGCCAAAAGCTGGTAAATGGGACTAGATTAATTTAGGATATCTGGTTGGCATGGACAAGTTGGACTAAAGTCTATTTCCATGTTGTACATGTCTATGACTCAATGACTCTAAGCTAAACTGAAATCTATCTGTCCTCTGAAGTGAATGTAAAGATCATATGGAATTCTTTCATAAAGAAAACTAAGGAAGTTATCAATGGTCAATATTTATCCCTCCATCAACATCATAAAAAAACATTATCTATCATTGTCACATTGCTGTTTGTAGGAGCTTTCTATGTATAAATAGGCTGTTAAATTTCTTATAGTTACATTAGTGAGGGTACTTCAGAAGTATTTCATTAGCTATCGAACACTTAGGGAGACCTTATGGCCTTGAAAAACCCTAGATAATTACAAGCTCTTCTTTTCTATATACAGGCACTTTCACACTAATCTAAATTAGTAATACTCTGGTATTCTCCAAATTATTACCATTGTACTGCTAAGGTATCAATATGCAAGGCAAGACATATCCAGGCATATCCAGAATGATAGTGAGGATTTTTGAAGCATGTAGCATCTGAGGTCCAATTCACTAATTTTGTTTTGCTCACTGAAATAAACAAACTGGCTCAGAAGATGAAGGGAGAAACCATGTGTAGAAGTCCAATGCTAAATATATCAGGTTTACAGGTGTCATGGTCTTACAAAACATGTGCTGGTGTCTGGAATATTGCACAGAGTTGAATAATGTAAAGCTATTCAAAGTTAAATTAGTTATTTGATTGAGTCTTGCAAGTATATCTGCCAATTTTCAGTATTCTATGAATCCAGCATTCAATTTAGCACCAAATTAATAGTCCATTCATAATATCTGAGTTAACACTAAAATGGAACAACAGTGACATTTTGCATCCTCAGTTACCTTTCACACGAACTTTACAGGTCCAGGACAACCCCCTCCCAAAAAATTCAGGCACTCCAAGAAATGTTCTAAACTGTTTCCAGCAAATTCTTAAAAATATACTTGATGTATCAGAACTTTAATCTAGAGGAATTGTTTTAGTTGTGTGAACAAATTATCAGTTGAGAAATGGCAGAATTCCCATACATTTCCTGA
The DNA here is from genome assembly GCF_047496795.1 of Chiloscyllium punctatum. Classification (NCBI taxonomy): domain Eukaryota; kingdom Metazoa; phylum Chordata; class Chondrichthyes; order Orectolobiformes; family Hemiscylliidae; genus Chiloscyllium; species Chiloscyllium punctatum. The sequence continues at coordinate 37,644,406 of NC_092782.1, read as the reverse complement.
CTATTTAAAATTGGTCTTTGCCAGACATCAGATTTGTGACTAATAAATGATATGCACAGCATGCAATTTTACTCTTAGTCATTGAAGAAACCTGAAGTTATTCATCAAATAAATATGCAATTTGTGCCAATGAGTAAAATGATTAGTTAAGGCCTCTCTGTTTGTAGTTGGTGTTATTTACAATGCTTTAGACCTGTCATTGTTAGAATAAAGAGTAATAGGAGAAACTAAATGGTCATGCAGAGAAAGTTGGCTGCAACCAGATGACAGATTAGACAATCACAATATCCACATGAATGGAAGCTACGTTTAAACCACAGGATGAAGAATGTCAAAGTACTTGCCAGATGAATCAGCCCGATATGCAGTCCTTGGTGGCATTTGCTCTGTACAGGAAAATGTGGAATTAAACAAAACTAAGCATTTACGTAGAGACACTTAATGTTGTCAACAATTACCCAATTGCTCCTCTGCATTCATTTTAACCACTGAGATCCTATTTAGAAATTGTTCAGGAAGAGCTACTAAACGTATCATTGTACTGCTTGTAATAACATTATTCTATTCTCCATTTATTTAATATAATTCAATATATCTATACAGATGATTAACAAACAGATTCTGATAGTTCTGTCATTTGTAATAAACTGATGTTATATATCAAAATGAAATTTCTTAATTTTACATTACTACTTTCAAAAGGCACAGAATTTGTTGGTTAGAAAGAATATGTTTGGATATTTTAATTAATCAAAATATTTAAAAAATGGAATTTTACAAATAAATCAAATTACTGTACTGCATTAATATGTTTTTGTAAATCAGAATGCAAATCAATTGGGATCTCAAAATTGATGTATGTCTACTCCATTCATGAAGATATGACAACAGAAAATGTTACTAGGAAGTGGTCAAACAACTAGGAGTCGGTCATTAAGAACTATTTTTCCAGTGGTGAACAAAAAGGATTTACTTACGTCTACTCTCATAGATGGCTCTTGATTTCTCATAAACCTCATATGGATCAGGCTTCCTTTGATCAAATCCATCTGAAGAGTCAGGAAGAGATGCCCCTTGGATATGAGGTGGGAAGGGAAGACTATGGGGCAGGTGCTGGGCTGAGAAGTTTGCCTGAGGGCTGCCCTGATTTTCCCATCTATCTAACATCTGAAATGAATACAAGATGTTTTAAAATTGCAAATTAAATTTACAATACTATATATAGACTCTTGCTGGTATATGGATCAATGATGCCAGGCATCTCCAATACTTTGTCACATCATTTGCATAGAATTTCACAACATAAACTGGTTTCTGCCGGTGTTTGTGGTTCACATAAAGCCCCTCTCAACTTACTTTACCCCACCCAATCGTATATCCTTCTTTTGATTTCTCTCTTATTGTACTACCTTAAATGCATTTATGCTACATACCTCAACTACTCAACATGTATCAAGATTTGAAGTCCCATCACGTTGAGTAAAGGATTTCCTCTTGAATTCTTTGATCGATTTATCAATGACTATCTTATATACCTTCAGTTTTGAAAGAGTGTGGTGCTGGAAGATCACAGGTCAGGCAGCATCCGAGAAGCAGGAGAATTGATGTTTCGGGCAGAAGCCCTTCCTGATAAAGGGTTTATACCAGATTTGTCGATTCTCCTGCTCCTTGGATGCTGCCTGACTTGTCATGCATTTCCAGCATCTGCAGTCCTCACTTTCTCCTTTAGTTTTGAAATCCTGGAATCCAAATGGAAACATCGCTATATTTATATAATCACACCCCATCATAATTTTAAAGAGCTCAATTAGATAATCTCTTATTTCTCTCATTTCAAATGAACAAGGTCCCACATTTGTTCAGTCTTTCCTGATGGCTGTATTCCCTTAGTTCTGACAGCATCCTTGCAAATCTTTTTTTGTATTACTTTCGTATTCTTTTTACATAATGGAGGTCAGAACAGGACACAGTACGTCCAGTGTGGTCTAACATAGTTTTGTACACAAGTTTAACAGATACTATTTGCTTTTGAATTCGAGAACATAGAATATAGAACATTACAGTGCAGTACAGGCCCTTTGGGCCTCGATGTTGCACCAATCTGAGAAGTTAATCTGATGCCCATCTAACCTACACTGTTCCATTATTATCCACATGTATATTTAATGTCCATTTAAATGCCCTTAACGTCGGCGAGTGTATTATAGTTGCAAACAGGCCATTCCACAGCCTTACTACTGAGTAAAGAAACTACCCCTGATATCTGTCCTAAATCTATCACCCGTCAATTTAAAGCTACGTCCCCTTGTGTTAGCCTTCACCATGTGTGGAAAAAGGCTCTCACTGTCCACCCTATCTAACCCTCTGATTATCTTATAAGTCTCGATTAAAATACCTCTCAAACTTCATCTTTCCAACAAAAACAGCCTCAGTTCCCTCAGCCTTTCCTTGTTAGACCTTCCTTCCATACCAGGCAACATCCTGGTAAATCTCCTCTGATCCCTTTACAAAGCATGTGCCTTTTTCACAACCCTATCAACCTGGGTGGCAACTTTCAGGGATTTATGCACCTGGACACCGATCTCTCTGTTCATCTACACTGCCAAGAATTTTACCATTAGCCCAGTACTCTGCATTCTTGGTACTTCTTCCGAAGTGAACTACCTCAGTTTTTTGCATTACATTCCATTTGCCACTTCTCAGCCTAGCTCTGCATCTTATCTATGTCCCTCTGAAACCTATAACATCCTTCAGCACTACCCACATCTCTGCCTACCTTAGTGTTATCCGCAAATTTACTAACCCATCCTTCTATGCCCACCTCCAGATCATCTTTAAAATTGACAAACAGCAGTGGTCTGAAAACAGATCCTTGCATCACACACTGGTAACTGAGCTCCAGGATGAACATTTCCCATCAACCACCACCCTCTGTCTTCTTTCAGCTAGCCAATTTCTGATCCAAATTGCTAAATCACCTTCAATCCCGAAACTCCTTATCTTGTGCAATAGCCTACCATGTGGAACCTTATCAAACACCTCACTGAAGTCCATATATCCCAAATCGACTGCTTTACCTTCATCCACCTGTTTTATCACCTTCTCAAAGAACTCAACCAGGTTAATGAGGCATAACCTATCCTTCACAAAACTGTTGACTACCTCTAATCAACTTATTCCTTTCCAGATGATTATAAATCCTAACTCCTTACCTACAACCGTAGTAAGGCTCACTGGCCTATAATTACCAGGGTTGTCTCGACTCCTTCCGAAACAAGGGATCAATATTTTCTGTCCTCCAGTCTTCTGGCACTATTCCGGTCAACAATGATGACAAAGGTCAAAGCCAAAGGCTCCACAATCTCCTCCCTGGCTTCCCAGAGAATCCAAGGATAATTCCCATTTGGCCCCATGGTCTTACCTATTTTCAGATCTTCCAAAATTGCTAAAACCTCCTCTTTGCCAACCTCAAACCCATCTAATCTCATAACCTGTATCTCTGTATTCTCACTAACATTGTCCTTTTCTAATGTGAATACTGACAAAAAGTATTCATTAAGTGCTTCCTCTATGTCCTCAGATTCCACACAACTTTCCACTACAATTTCTGATTAGCCCAAGTCTTAATCTAGTTATTCTTTTATTCCTGATATACTTATAGAAGGCCTTAGGGTTTTCCTTGATTCTATCTGCCAACAACCTCATGTCCCCTCTTGGCTCTTCTTAGCCCTCTCTAGATTTTTTCTGACTAACTCTCAAGACTTTTAACTAAGCCTTCACACTTCATCCTCACATAAATCTTCATCTTCCTCTTGAAGAGAGCTTCAACTCCTTTTGTAAATCCCTCTCTTGATAACTACCTCCCTGCCTGATAGGTATATACTTATCAAGGACCCACCGTAGTTGCTCCTTTAATAAGCTCCACATTTCAAATGTGTCCATCTCCTGCAGTTTCCTTCCCCATCCTATGGATCCTAAATTTGCCTAACTGCATCATAATTGTCTTTCCCCCAGCTATACCTCTTTCTCTGCGGTATATACCTATCCCTGCATATTGCTATTGTTAACATAACCAAACTATGGTCACTATCACCAAAATGCTTACCTACCTACAAATCTAACACCTGGCCAGGTTCATTCCCCAGTACCAAATTCAATATGGCATTGCCCCTTGTTGGCCTGTCTACATACTTTGTCAGAAAATCCTCCTGCATACATTGAACAAAAACTGACCCATCTAAACTACTTTAAACAACTACCCTGTTCCTATTCTATTCCTTTCAAAAGCATTACCAGTGCTTTGCACTTCTTAGGGTTTTATTAATCTGTGATTCTATTGTAACAGGAACAGGAATAGGCCATTCACCCCAATTGTCACTGCCCCACCATTCAATATGATCAAATCCTTCAATGCTTTTTACTCACCTCTCATTCTTCAAAACACTAGAGAATACAGGAGCAGTTTGCCCAATCTCTCTTCATAGGGCAGCTCCATCATCCCTGGAAAAGTCTAGTAAACCTTCATTGTGGTTTCTTTCTGGAAATACCATCTTTCCTGAGATAAAGAGACCAAAACTGCATACAATACTCCAAGTGAGGCTTGCATATCTACACTTTCCAAAATCTTACCATTGAAAAAACATTCTGTACATGTTCTATTATCAAAGTGGATAACCTCACATTTTTCCACATTATTTTCCATCTGCCACATTCTTGCCCATTCACTAAGCCTCTCCAAATCCTCCTGAAGCCATGTCACATCTTCCTCAAAACAAACATTTTCACACAGCTTTATATCACGTGCAAATAATGAAATATTACCTTTGGTGCGTACCTGCAAAACATTCACATTTTGAACAGCTAGGTCCCAAGTACTGATTCTTGCAGTATCCTACTAGTCACAGCCTGCCAACCTGAGAAAGACCCATTAACTTCTACTGTTTTATGTCTGTTAGCTAATCATTAATCCATGTCAGTATATTACTTCATATCCCCGAAGACCATAAGATGTAGGAACAGATTTAGCCCAAGAGTCTACTCTGCCATTCGATCATGGTTGATATGTTTCTCAATTCGATTTTCCTGCCTTCTCCCTGTAACTCTTGATTTCCTTGCCAATCGAGAACCTATCTATTGCTGTCTTAAATCCACTCAATAACGCATCTCTGCGGGAATGTGTTCCATAGCTTAACCACCCTCTGGCTGAGGAAATTCTCTCATTTCAGTTCTAAAGGGTTATCCCTTCACTCAGGCTGTGCCTTTGGGACTTAATCTCTGCCAGTGGAAACATCTTCTCCATGTTCGTTCGATCCAGGCCTCTCAGTAATCTAAGTTTCAATCACATAACCCCTCGTCCTTCTAAACTCCATTGAATACTGTCCCAGAGTCCTCAATTGCTCCTCACATGACAAACCCTTCATCCCTGGAGCCCATCCAATGCCAACATACCCTTCATTAGATAGAGGCCCAAAACTGCTCACAATATTCCAATGTAGTCTGACCAGAGCCTTATCCTTCCTCAGCACATCTCTGCTCCTGTATTCCAGCCCTCTTGAAATGAATGCTAACATTGCATTTGACTTCAACTGAGCCTACATGTTAACCTTAAGAGAATCCTGAACTCGGACTCCCAAGTACCTTTGTGCTTCAGATTCTGAAGGCTTTCCCTGTACAGAAAATATTCTATGCCTTTATTCTGTCCAGCCAAAGTGCATAACCTCACACTTCCCCATACTGGATCGCTTCAGCCACTTCTTTGTCCACTGTCCTAGCGTGTCCAAATCCTTCTACAGCCTTTCTGCTTCCTCAAAAGCTACCTGCCCTCCACCTATCTTTGTCATTTGCAAACTCACCAACATTGCCTAATTCTTTTATCCAGATGATTAATGCATAATGTGAATAGCTGTGAACAGTTGTGAACACTGACCCCTGCAGAACTCCACTAGTCACTGGCTGCCATCCTGCAAAAGACCCTTTCTGCTTTCTGCCAGTCAGCTAAACCTCTATCCATGCAGTACACTGCCTCTAACACCATGGACTCATCTTATTTAGCAACCTCCAGTGTGGCACTTTGTCAAAGGGCTTCTGGGAATCTAAATAAATCATGTGCACTGAACTCTGTTTATCTAACTTGCTCATTACCACCTCAAAGAATTCATACAAATTTGTCGGGCATAATCTCCCCTTGATGAAGTCGTGCTGACTTAGCCCTATTTTATCATGCACTCCTAAGTACTCAGCAATCTCATCCTTAATAATGGATTCTAAAATTTTACCAATGACACTGGGATGGAAACCATAAGGTGGTAAGGATTTATCAACTTTCAGTCCTGTTAATTTTTTCAGTAAAATCTTTTTATTACTTATTTCCTTCAGTATATCATTCCCCACAGTGACTTGGATTTTTACTTCTGGGAGATTTCATTTTCTTCAATAAAAATAGACACAAGTAATCAATTAGCTTCTCTGCAATTTGTCTATTCCCCATAATAAATTCTCCTGTTTCAGCCCTTAATAGACTGATATTTGTTTTGCCAAAGATTTCCTTCTATCTACTTATAGAAACTTCTACAGTCTGTTTTTATACTCTTTGCTAGATTGTATTCATATTCTATTCTTTCATTTCTAATCAATTTCTTGGCCCTTTGTTGTATTCTATAAACTTCCTAATCCTCAGAATTACTGCTATTTTTGGCTACTCTCTAGGCCTTTTCTTTTAATTTAATGTAATCGTAAATTAGAAGTCACACAACACCAGGCTATAGTCCAACATGTTTATTTGAAATCACAAGTTTTCAAAGCGCTGCTCTTCCGTCAGGTTAAGTGGAGGGAAGTGCACATGCTCAGAATTTATAGATGGAGAGATAACTGCAACATAATTTCGGGTAAATACAAACGTCTAAAGATAGTACAAATGGTGTGAGTGGAGTGTCAACAGCTATGACCTATGATCCATTCTGCCTTAATTAATCAGGTCAAAGTAACCTTTTCACTTGCTATTCAGCTGTTGACACTTTATTCACACTGTTTGCCACTTTTGATCACCTGGAAAGACTGGTTATTCAATCTGTTGACACTCCACTCACACCATTTGCACTATCTTTAGACGTTTGTATTTACCCGAAATTATGTTGCAGTTATCTCTCCATCTATCAATTCTGAGCATGTGCACTTCCCTCCACTTCTCCTGATAAAGGAGCAGTGCTCTGAAAGCTTGAGATTGCATATAAACCTTTGGACTATAACTTGGCATCATGTGATTTCTGACTTTGTGCACCCTCATCCAACACTGTCACCTCCACATCATAATCTTCAAATGTCCTTCGTTTGCCACGGTTGATTGACATTTTTGGAGGTTTTTGTACCTTGAAGGAATGTATAGTAGTTCTAAGTCAGTTTCAAAACTATCCATTGCCTAGATACAGTTATGCTTTTTAATATTCCAATCGACTTCAATCAATCAATTTCTGCCTCATACCTTCATAATTCCCTTTTTCAAATTTAACATCCTTCTGAATGAACTACCTGACTTTCAATTCTGTCATTGTGTGATCACTTATCCAGAGAGATTCTTTTACAACAAGTTTGCTAATTAGCCCTTCTCCATTACATGATACCAGATCTAAAATAGTATGTTGTCTAGTTAGCTCTTCACCATACCACTCGAAAATTATCCCTACTACACTTCAGAAACGTGTTCTCTACAGCTATGGTACTCAACTGGTTTACTTGCTCTAAAAGCAGTTTGAAGTTAGCCATGGTAACTGTTTCCCATGCTACAGGCTTTTTTTAAAACTCCTGATTGAAACCATGCCCCACACTACCATTATTATCTGGTGGCCTGAAATGACTCCAAATGTATTATGAATCTGAACTGGTCAATTCCTTTATCCCTCTATTCCATTTAATTCTTATTTTACAAGGAGTAGGTTGCCTTATTATTCTTTTGTACAAAATGCAACACTACATATTTATGTATATTGAAGCTCATTTGCCATTTACATGTCCATTCTGTAAGTTTGTTAACATTTGTACTCCATTTGTGTTTCTTCACATTAAGTGTAATCTATATCCCCAATAGTTCTTATCTGCAAATTTTGTTATTATTGTTCAACTTTCCAAGTCTGAAGTGTTTAGATAAGCACCTTTTTGGGTCTGTATCAATGTCAGTGTTAGTATCATTTTAAGCATGAATGCTCTAAGCCTGATCATTTTTCTTTTGCTCCTTCTTATTGTGACCTGTCTAACCTTCATAGGGCATTTCCATGTAATATTCAGATATTCTGTGAGTGATCCAAAACTACTGCATTGCCTTGAAGCTTTAAAACAAATTGAATAGCGTTATGTCTTGGAAATAAGTAAACAATTGGAGGCATCCTTATGATTAATCATATAATTAAGTGTTCTGTGCTCACCAGACAGCAGCCTTAGAAACACAGAAGGCAGGAACAGGTCAGTAGGTCCACTGACGCCATTCCACATGATCATGACTGAGTCTCTACCACAATTCACACCTGCACTCTCCTAAGACTCCTTGACAGCTTTAGCTTCTAAGAATCCAGTTCTTTCTGGTGACTGCATATCATTCACTTCTACTTGATCGAGGTGACAACTGCTCCTCACATGTTCCAATTTTCTGCTTAAGCCCACTCTTTTGAAGAGCATTGGAGTTTGTACCTGACCAGTTCTCCAAAGCTCAATTCTGGCAATGATTCGGTAATTTGTCCAATTAAAATTTACCTTTCTGTGATTTCATCTTGATGTTGTCACTCACACGGATTACGACTACTTGCTTCAGTAGTTTTTTTTTAAAAACTACTGGAATACTTTGGGAGTGGCATGACATTAACCTTTGTATACTTGATTACTTGCAACACAGGTGTGTTACTCCATTTAAGGATGTAATGGTGTACAATGTGTGCTTGAACTTTCGTTATTTCTTGGTGAATTTGCACACTAGGCCACTTTTTGTTTATTTACTTGTCCCACTTCCAGCTGCTTTTGTTTTAACCATCATCACATTCATCATTTGGTCCCTTTGCCTTTAATCCCCATCAAGTTGCCCTTTTTGTCTTTCTCCTCTTCTACACTTTTTATTAGCACTTGCTTAAACCATATTACATGTCTAGCTTTTACCAATTTTGATGAAAAGTCATTAATGTGAAATCTTGACTTTGTACCTTTCTCCACAAATGTCACCTGGCTTGCAGAGTATTTTGTGCTTTATTTCAGATTCCCTGCATCAGTAGTATTTTACTTTTGAGAATTGAGATGGCAGTCATTGCCTGCCATTCTGATAGAGTCAGAGTCATACAGCATAGAAACGCACCCTCTGACTCAACTCCTCCATGCCGACCAGGTTTTCTAAACTGAAGTAATCCCATTTGCCTGCATTTGGCCTTTATCCCTCTAAATCTTCCTAAACATGTACCTGTCCCAATGTCTTATAAATATTATAACTGTACTCATGTTTATCACTTACTCTGGTAGGTAATTCCATATACTGTATACGCCACCCTCTGAAAAAAAATTACATCTCGGGTCCCTTTTAAATCTTTTTCCTCTCACCTTAAACCTATGACCTTTAGGTTTGGGCCCCCTAGCCTGGGGAATAAATCTCATTTACCTTATCTATTCCCCTCATGATTTTATAAACCTCTATAAGATCACCCTCAACTTCCTATATTCCAGGGAAAAAAGTTCCAGCCTATGTAGCCTCTCCTTATAACTCAAACCTTCCAATCTCAGTAATATCCTTGTAAACCTTTTATGCACCCTTTCCAGGTTAATAACATCCTTCCTATAGTAGGGCGACCAGAATTGTATGCAGTACTTCAAAAGTGATCTTAGCAATATCTTGTACAGCTGAAACATAACATCCCAACTCCTGTACTCAGTGCTCTGTCTGATGAAAGCAAGCATGTCAAATGCCTTCTTCAGCATTCTGTCTACCTGTACGCCATTTTCAAGAAACTAGGTACCTGCATCCCTAGGTCTCCCTTTTCAACAATAATCCCCAGGGACCTACCATTAACTGAGTAATTCCTGCCATGTTTTGTCTTACCAAAATGTAACATCTTGCATTTAACCAAATTAAACTCTATCTGCCATTTTTCGGCCCATGGTCCCATTGATCAAGATTCCGTTGTACTCTTAGATAACATTCTTCACTGTATACTAACACTACCAACTCTGATGTCACCTGCAAACTTACTAACCAGGCCTCCTATATTCTTCGTGGAGAAAGTGAGGACTGCAGATACTGGAGATCAGAGCTGAAAATGTGTTGCTGGAAAAGCGCAGCAGGTCAGGCAGCATCCAAGGAACAGGAGAATCGATGTTTCGGGCATAAGCCCTTCTCCTGAAGAAGGGCTTATGCCCGAAACATCGATTCTCCTGTTCCTTGGATGCTGCCTGACCTGCTGCGCTTTTCCAGCAACACATTTTCAGCTCCTATATTCTTATCCAAACTGTTTGTGTAAATGATGAACAATGATGGACAAAGCACTGATCTTGCAGCATGCCACTGGTCACAGGCCTCCAGTCTGAAAAAACAATCTTCTACCACTACCCTCTATCTCCTACTATCACACCAAGTTTTGTATCCAATTGGCTAGCTCTTCCTGGATCCCCACATTCCTGATTAAGGGCTTGTGCTTGACTCTCCTGCTAATCAGGTGCAGTCTGATGTGCTATATCTTTCCTGCACCACACTTTTTGACTCTGATCTCCAGCATCTGCATCCTCACTTTCTCCCATGTGACCTAACCTTACTAACCAGATTACCATGTGGTTCCTTGTCGAAGGCCTTGCTAAAATCTATTCAGACAAAGTTTACCTCTCTGCCCCCATCTATCTTCTTGGTCACCTCTTCAAAGAAATCAAACAAATTTGAGAGACACAATTTCCCATGCACAAAGGTTTGCTAACTATCCCTAATCAGTCCCTGCCTTTCCAAATGTATGTAGATCCTGTCTTTCAGAATCCCATTTCCTGATGAAGGGCTTAAGCCTGAAATGTTGATTCTCCTGCTCCTCGGATGCTGTCTGACCTGTTGTGCTTTTCTAGCACCACACTTTTGTTTCAGAAGCCCGTCCAGCAATTTACCTACCACTGACATTAGACTCAAGACTGTAGTCCCTGGCTTTTCCTCGTAGCCTTTCTTAATAATGGCATTACATTAGTCTCCAGTTTTCTGGCACCTGACTGACGGCCATCAGTAATCCAAATACCTTTGTTAGGACCCCAGCAATTTCCTCCCCAACCTTGCACAATGTCCCGAGATACACTTGATCAGATCCCAGGGATTTATCTATTTTTTTTTAAAACCTCCAGCATCTCTATTATGGACTTTTTCCAAGACATCACTACTTACTTTCCCAAGTTCGCTAGCTCCTAGGTTTTTCTCCATGATAAATACGGAGAAAAATTCATTTAGGATCTCACACCATCTCCTTTGTTTCCACACATAGAAGACCTCTGATCTTTAAGGGGCCCTATTATCTTCCTAGTTACTGTCAAGAGTGTGGTGCTGGAAAAGCACAACAGGTCAGGCAGCATCTGAGGAGCTGGAAAATCGACGTTTTGGGCAAAAGCTCCGACTTTACTGTATTGTCCTTAATATACTTGTAGAATCTTTTTGGATTCTCCTTTACCTTATCTACCAAAGATATCTCAGGTCGCCGTTTTTCCCTCCCGATTCTCCTCTTAAGTGTACTCCTACATCCCCTATACCCTTCAAGGGATTCATTTTATCCCAGCTGCCTATATCTGACATATGCCTTCTTTTTCTTGACCAGAGCCTCAATATTTCTAGTCAGTGTTCCTACTCCGCCAGCCTTGCCTTTCACATTATGAGGAACATGCTGGTCCTGAACTTTTGTTAGCTCACTTTGAAAGTCTCCCACTTGCCATTAACTGCAAACAGCTTCCCCCAAGCAACTTTTGAAAATTCATAATACCATCAAAATTGACCTACCCCAACTTAGAACTTTAACTATCCTTTTTCATAACTAAGATCGGTGGAGTAGCAGATTTGCAGATAACATTATGATCGGTGGAGTAGTAGATAGTGAAGGAGACTGTTAGAGAATGCAGCAGAATATAGATAGATTAGAGAGTTGGGTGGAGAAATGGCAGATGGAGTTCAATTCAGGCAAATGTGAGGTGATGCATTTTGGAAGATCCAATTCAAGAGCGAACTAAACGGTAAATGGAAATGCCCTGGGGAAAATTGATGTACAGAGTGATCTAGGTATTCAGGTCCATTGTATCCTGAAGGTGGCAACGCAGGTCAATAGAGTTGTCAAGAAGGCAGACGACATGTTTTCCTTCAACGGATGGGGTAATGAATCCAAGAGTTGGCAGGTCATGTTACACTTATAAAGGACTTTGGTTTGGCCACATTTGAAATACTGTGTACAGTTCTGGTCACCACATTACTAAAAAGATGTGGACACTTTGGAGAGGGTGCAGAAAAGGATCAGCAAGATGTTGCCTGGTATGGAGGGCACTAGCTATGAAGAGGAGTTGAGTAGATGAAGATTAGAAAGACGGAGGTTGAGGGGGAACCCGATTGAGGTCTACAAAATAATGAGAAATATAGACAGGGTGGATAGCAAGAAGCTTTTTCCCAGAGTGGGGGGACTCAATTACTAGGGGTCAGAAGTTCAATGTGAGAGGGGATAAGTTTAAGGGAGATACACGTAGAAAATTCTTTAGAGAGACTGAGAGGGTGGGTGCCTAGAACGTGTAGCCAGCAGAGGTGGTAGAGGCTGGCACGATAGCGTCATTTAAGATATATCTAGACAGATGGATGATTGGGTAGGGAGCATAGGGATAGGCTCTTAGAAAATAGGTGACGGGTTTAGACAGAGGACCTAGATTGGCGCAGGCTTGGAGGGCCGAAGGGCCTGTTCCGGTGCTGTAATTTTCTTTGGATAAAGGCAAATTACTGCAGATGCTGGAATCTGAAACCAAAAAAGAGAAAATGCTGGAAAATCTCAGCAGTTTTGACAAAGGGTCAGTTAGACTCGAAATGTCAGTTCTTCTCTCTCCTTACAGATGCTTCCAGACTTGCTGAGATTTTCCAGCATTTTCTCTTTTTTGTCTGTAATTTTCTTTGTGCTTTAAAGGCTTATTTCAGAGTGACATCAGCAGGGGCCATGGAATATATTAAGAGTCAGAGTTGTACAGCATGGAAACAGACCTTCGGTCTAACTCGTCCATATCGGTTAGCTATCCTAAATTAATCTAGTCCCTTTGTCAGCATTTGGCCCATAATCCTCTAAACCAATCCTATTCATGTACCCATTTAGATACCTTTTAAATGTTGTAATTGTACTGACCTCCAACACCTCCTCTGGTGGTTCATTCCATACATACACAACCTTCTGCATGAAAGAGTTGCCCTTTAGCTCCCTTTTAAATCTTTCCCCTCTCACCTTAAACCTATTCCCTCTAGTTTTGGACTCTGAGGAAAAGACCTTGACTATTCACTCTATCCATACCCCTGATTATTTTATAAACCTCTATAAGGTCACCCCTCAGTCTCCAGTGCTTCAGGGAAAATAGCCCCAGCCTATTCAGCTTCTCAATTTGGCTCAAATCTTCCAACCCCAGCAACAGCCTTGTAAATCTTTCAAGTTGAAGCCTTTCAAGTTGCACAATACCTTTCCCATAGCAGGGAGACTAGAATTTAACATTATTCCAAAAGTGGCCTAACCTCTATTTTGTACAGTTGCAACATGACCTCCCAACTCCTATACTCAATGCACTGACCAATAAAGGCAAGCATACCAACTAACTTCTTCACTATCTTGTCTACCTGCAACTTCATTTACAAGAAACTATGAAGCTGCTTGCAAAGGCTTCTTTATTTGGCAACACTCCCCAGGATCTTACCATTAAGTGTATAAATCCTGCCCTGATGTCATTTACTAAAATACAACATCTCACATCAGCCAAATTAAACCCATGTGCCACTCCTCGGCTCACTGGCCTATTTAATCAAGGGTCCAGTTGTACTAGAACATAGAACATTACAGCGCAGTACAGGTCCTTCAGCCCTCAATGTCGCACTGACCTATGAAACCAATGTGAAGCCCAAGTAACCTACACTATCCCGTTTTTGTCCTTATGTCTATCCAACGACCATTTAAATGCCCTTAAGGTTGGTGCATCTACTACTGTTGCAGTAAGGCTGTTCCACGCCACTACTACTGAGTAAAGAAACTACCTCTGATATCTGTCCTACATCTATAACCCCCTCAATCTAAAGCTATGTCCCATTTTGCTAGCCATCATCATCCAAGGAAAAAGGCTCTCACTGTCTACCCTATATGTTTCAATTAAGTCACCTCTCAACCTTCTTCTTTCAACGAAAACAGCCTCAAGTCCCTCAGCCTTTCCTCAGAAGACCTTCCCTCCATACTAGGCAACATCTTAGTAAGAATCCTCTGAACCCCTTCCAAATCTTCCATATCCTTCCTATAATGCGGTGACCAGAACTGTACGCAAAACTCCAATAGCAGTCGCACAAGAGTTTTGTACAGCTGCAGCATAACCTCCTGACTCCAAAACTCAATCCCTCCACTAATAAAAGCTAACACACCGTAACCTTAACTACTACCAACCTGGTAGCAATTTTCAGGGATTTATGTACTTGGACACAGATCGCTCTGTTCATCAACACTACCAAGAATCTTATCATTAGTTCAGTAGTCTTTATTCCTGTTGCTCCCTCCAAAGGAAATCACCTTACACGTTTCCACATTAAACTCCACGTGCCACCTCTGAGTCCAGGTCTGCAGCTTATCTATGTCCCTCTGTAACCCACATCATCCTTCGGCACTATCCACAACTCTACCCATCTTAGTGTCATCCGCACATTTACTAGCCCATCCTTCTATGCCCTCATCAGGTCCTTTACAAAATGACAAACAACAGTGGATCCAAAACAGATCCTTGTGGTACACCACTAGTAACTGAACTCCAGGATGAATATTTCACATCAACCACCACCCTCTGTCTCCTTTCAGTCAATTTCTGATCCAAACTGCTAAATCATCCTCAATCTCATGCCTCTGTATTTTGTGCAACAGCCTACTGTGGGGAATCTTATTAAACACCTTACTGAGATCCATATACGCCACATCAACCGCTTTACCCTCATCCACTTGTTTGGTCACCTTCTCAAATAACTGAATAAGGTTTGTGAGGCATGACCTACTCTTCACAAAACCATGTTGACTATCCCTAATCTACTTATTTCTTTCCAGATGATTTTAAATCCTCTCTCTTATAACCTTTCCCATCACTTGACCCACAACCAAAGTAAGGCTGACTGGTCTATAATTACCAGGATTGGCTGTACTCCCCTTCTTGAACAAGGGGACAACATTTGCTATCCTCCAGTCTTCTGGCATCAATACTGTATACAATGATGACATAAAGATCAAAGCCAAAGGCTCTGCTATCTCCTCCCTGGCTTCCCAGAGAATCCTAGGATAAATCCCATCCAGCCCAGGGGATTTAGCTTTTTCACACTTTCCAGAATTGCTAATACTTCCTCCTTGTGTACTTCAATCCCATTTATGCTAATAGCTTGTATCTCAGTATTCTCCTCAAAAACATTGTCTTTTTCCAGTGTGAATACTGATGAAAAATATTCGTTTAGCACTTCCCCTATCTCCTCTGACTCCACGCACACTTCTCACTACTATCCTTAATCTTACTCAAGTCATTCTTTTATTCCTGATATACCTGTGAGAAAGCCTTAGGGTTTTCCTTGATCCTATCATTGTAGTTCTGTCTATGTATTTCCTGGCTAACTTGTAATTCTTAAGCACCCTAACTGAGCCTTCGTGTCTCATCCTAACATAAGCCTTTTTTTTCCTCTTGTGAAGTACTGTGAGATTATCTGGCACAAATTCATGTAACCTGAACTGTCACAAAAAAAACTTGTACACAAAAAGGGTTTTTCACTGTTATTTCTTCTTATTATATTTTCATATTATCAAACTGCTAGATACAGTCAGTTTAGGGACAAAAGTTTATGTTAATCACTTTCCTAGCTGGATACAATATCATAGCAATAATTCTAGCCAAGCTGTTTCATTCCAAAATAAAAACTTGACTGATTTCAAAGTTGCAACAATACTGTTGCTGAAACCAAAGGTAGCACTTACTTGTTTTGAACTCTTCCAAGGTGAGAAGAAACCTGCAAAAGATCAAAAAAGATAAAAATAAAAATTTCAAGATTGAAGTGGCTTAACACAATGAACCCCAATTTGTTTAGATGTTTATGCTTAGGGTGTCAGGTGATAACATTTTTGCTACTTCACAAAGCAGAGTGTTACAAATACAGTATTAAATAAGAATGCACATGATCAACCTAGAATTTAATTGACTTATACATTATTTAATTTGTTTTGCACTGTACAAGTTCTGGGAAATGATGGCAGAATTTAGTTATTCATATTGTGCCAGAACCTCTGAACATTTTTGGGCTCCTCCATCAACACTCTTGTGAAAACCTTGCAGAATTTCTATTCATACACTCAGCCCCATGAAGTAATCAGTGACCACGTTAATCATTTAAATAACTAAAGAAGCAAACTGGTGATTTGCTAAACAAGAATAATAAAGGTGAAAGTAATTCAAGTGCCACTTTTACTTCTGCTCAGTCATTAAAGCACATGCTGATGTAACTGTTTCCTCAGAATATTCATCAACTTGATAATTTCCAAAGCATGTGTCCCCATTTGATTCATAATTTTCAAAAACCCCTGTTGTGTTTGGAATTGATTGCTTTTACATGACATCTTCACATTATTAGTACATGATACGAAGAGATGAGAAATATTTTGGTTAACTCCTCACAAAATAAGCGATGTACATACAAATTAGAAGTAGACATAGGCCACCTTGTCTGTCAAATCTAAATCACAATTCAATAAAATGATTGCTAATCTGATTACTCCACATTCCTGCCTAACTGCCTTCACCTAACTGTCTTTCACCCTCTCCACAGCTCGAATCTGTCCATCTCCACCTTAAAAATGTTTAAAGACTTTGCTTCCAATATCGTTTAGGAAGGGAGTTCCAAATAAAGTTTCAAGACTTTAGATTAGATTAGATTACTTACAGTGTGGAAACAGGCCCTTCGGCTCAACAAGTCCACACCGACCCGCCGAAGCGCAACCCACCCAGACCCCTACTTTTAGCCCTTCACCTAACACTACGGGCAATTTAGCATGGCCAATTCACTTGACTGCACATCTTTGGACTGTGGGAGGAAACTGGAGCACCTGGAGGAAACCCACGCAGACACAGGGAGAATGTGCAAACTCCACACAGTCAGTCGCTTGAGGCGGGAATTGAACCCGGGTCTCTGGCGCTGTGAGGCTAACCACTGTGCCACCCACTTTCTAAAAGAAGTTTCTCATCTGTCTTAAATGGAAGACCCCTTTTTGAAAACAGTGACCTCTTATTCTAGATTCTCCCACAAGAGGAAACATTCTTTCCACATTCATCCAGTTCAAGACTCCTGAGGACCTTATATGTTTCAGCCAAGCCACTTGTTACTCTTCCAAACTTCAGGGGGTACAAGCCTAACCTGTCCAACTTTGCATCATAAAGCGACACATTCCAGGCAGTGGTATAGTAAACCTTTTTCTGAATTGATTCCAACACTTACCAGCTCTTTGCCCACTTTACACAAACTCTACATCCCTTTATAATCTTCCTTGTTCTCTCCACAACTTGCTTTCCTATATATCTTTGCATCATCAGCATAATTTGATTCCTTCATCCAAATCATTCACAAATTGCAAAATTCTATCAGCACAAGGAAAGCAGCTGATCAGTAATTGGTGATCTGTAGTTAAGTCTGAAATTGGTTTCTGTTAAGTCAGTTATTAATCTTTGTTTTACTGATCATGGATTGTGGTGACTGCTGACTGGGCCAGCATTTATTGCCCATCTCTTACTGGCCTGGAGAGGCTAATGGTGAGCCATTTTCTTGAACCACTGCAGTCTTTGGTGTAGGGACATCCACAGTTCTGTTACAATGGGACTTCCACGATTTGAATTGAGTGTCAGTGAAGGAATGGAAAAGGTGAAAAAGTTCCAAATCAGGATGATGTGTAGCTTGGAGGGGAACTTGTAAATGGCGGTGTTTCCTTGATCTTCTAGGTGGTAGACGCCACGGTTTTGAAAGGTGCTGTTGAAAAAGCATTGGTGAGTTACTGCAGTGCATCTCGTAAATTGCACACACTGCTGCTTTAATGGTATGGGAGTGAATACTGAAGGTGGAGCAGGGGATGTCATTCAAGCACGATTCTTTGTTCTGGATGCTATTAAGCATCTTGAGTATTGCTTCAGTTGCACCTATCCAGGCAATTGGACACTATTCCATCACACTGCTGACTTGTGGCTCATAGATAGGTATTGAGACGAGTTATTCACTGCAGAATTTCTAGCTTCTGACTTGCGATTATAGCTACAGCATTTATATGGCTGGTCCAGTTTAGTTTCTTATTAATGGTAATCTCCCACAGGTTGACAGTGGGAAATACAGCTATGTTAGTTCTAATGAATATCAAGGGATAATGGTGAGATTGTTTCTTGTTAGAGATGGTCATTATAGCCAAGTTTGGTACCCATGGGGATGGCCTCAACCAGAAAACTTGGATTCATGTCACACAACAGGTGACCCCACTGAGAACTGAAACCAATACAGTCATTCTAAAAGATGAGAGACTTAACAAACAACCCAGGTATTTTTCAATATATAACTTCAATTGCATCACACTGTAAACTTTTGTTATAAATTCTGTGTCTTATGATCTTATACTTCACAACCACCTGAAGGAGAAATGCTCCGACAGCTAGTGTTTCCAAATAAACCTGTCGGTCTATAACCTGGTGTTGTGTGATTTTTAACTTTGTCCACTCCAGTCCAATACTGGCACATCCAAATCAGAATGGACAAATACATAATCATTAATATGGAAAATGCAAATTGATGAGATTGGTAAGGGGAACATGAATGGAAATAGAAGAGCTCTCATCACAAATTTTGTCAAATCTAAAAGTCACAATTAAAAGAAATTCAGTGTTTAGTATGCTTCAAAACTAAGGATACAGTATTTTAATTTAAAGTTGCCACTTCAACAGCTGCAAAAAGTGAACATTTTTAACGTTGCAGTAATAGAATGCCTTTGGAAGCTAACTGAACATAAATGCTGAATAGGAAAAAAGACATTCTATTGAACTAATGAGGAGATATAATTATGGGGAAAGGTGTGCTATTATCCTTACAAAGCTTACTGGCTTATCAAGTCTTATTAGAATTTTTAATAGCCAGGTAAATTAAAGCAATCTTAAATTTTCCAAAGGCCAAATTATTTAAAATTCTGTATAAATATGCATATGTAAATATATATTTAAAGATGATCTATTTTCATGCAAAATCTGCAACTGTTGGGGAAATCTCATCACATTAGTAACCTAAAGAAATGAACAAACTGCTAACTTCACTGCTTTCATCTGAGAAAAATGATTGATAATAATTTGATGGAATAAGTTACCGTAAGTAGCCAACCAAGACAAAATTTAGAATAATTTTGGATCCACCTGCAAACATGCTGATTTACAATAATTCTATGTGTCATGGGAGAATGATTCCCTTCCCTTTAATAATTTTGTGGAATGAGAGTTCAAGTGTGCATTAATAGATCTCCTCTTTGAGCATCCATAGTCTTGAATCATAAAAATATTTGCCAAATGCATCCTAACTCATACTGTCCTCTTCACCCTTTACACCTGTGCTCACTGACTTATCTCAATTCTTAGTTTACCAATACCTTTAATTTTCAAATTATTTTCCTTGTGGTCAAAGCTTCCTGCCTCAGTCCTCTCTAGTCTGTAAAACGCCCTACAATTTTCCAAGTCCTCGACATTCCTTTAACCCTGGTCTCTTGTACATTTCCAAATATCTTTACTGACATTTTGGCATTCATGCTGTTGGCTGTTATACCTCTAGCTTTATTGATTTTACATCCTTCACTTCTTTATAAACTACTTTGAGGAACCCTTTTGCTCCTTGTATGGCAAGCGCAATTTTTTGTCGATTGCTTTCCTATGAAATGTCTTGCTAAATTTTAGTACATTAAAGGAGCGACATTAATGCAAGTGTTGTTTTTCTTTTATGTTTCCGAAGTCTTAATCTATTTATCAATTGTATATCCAATTCAAATTTTCTTTGCTGCTGTTTCCAACCGGGTGAACTAATGTAGGTGAAACTGCTCCTAATGGCTTAACCATAACTAAAGACCACAAATAAATACACCACACTTATTAGATTTGTACTTTATCAATGCCATGACTGGTATATCTATAGATAGAACATAGAACTGTATAGCACAGTACAGGCCGTTCAGCCCTCGATGTTGTGGTAGCCTTTTATCCTATATTAAATATTTTAAAATCTTGCATCTGGCATATGTACTGTCAGGTCAATCTTCCACTATTGTTACTGCTTAATGTGTGGCTCGGAGGTACTAAGTCTCTAAAGCATCAAAAATCAACAGTACAAAAATTGAAACAGGAAATATCAGTTGCACATAGTGACATTGTTATTCTTGGCTAGAATAAAGAAGATTCTCCATGCTCCCATTAATCATACCCTGATAAATGCAGCGATTAAATGTCAGGGATTAATTTTATGCATTTAATGTGTGGATAAATATTTTTCACTGCATTTTGCTGGAAGGAATCATTTTGCTTTTATTGGAAGATGTGTTCTATAGTTTCAGTCATGAGATTTATTTTCTGCAGTTCACAAATACTGTTTCTAAATAGACCCTGTTGAATGTTTGCCTGTTATGTCCTGTTTAAATAAACTTTATGGAGCAAACAATTTTCAAACCAACTTTGTTTGTTTCAACATTGACTGTGCTGTAAACTTAATAGGAAAGATCACTTGACTCAAAATGTTAATTCTGTTTCTCTTTCCACAAATGCTGCAAGACCTGCTGAGTTTCTGTAGTAACCTCTATTTTTGACTAAACACATACCTCATATATATGATTGGGTTTGTGAACAATGTTTTTATTGCTTGCTTCATTAGGCTTGTGCACTGATGAATGCAATTCCAGTGGACGAGGATATTAATGAGAACTCACGCGTGCTAATGGATGTAAAAAAGAGGTTCTACATCATGTTGATTTTTTTGGGGGTGGGGGAGAATGAATTGCCTGAAAGATTCTGAGACCTTAATACCAATTCTTTAACCTAATGCTATGGAAAATAAAGAGCATGAAAGCATGGTAAGGATTAAAGCATGAAGACCACTGGCCATCTGTGGTCTGTGGAAGGCAGAATGGGATAAGAATAGTGGAATACTCTTACATCAATTAGCAGAGTAAGGTTATGGCTGAAAGGTCACTATGGCGCGATGAGATAAGAGTTAGTATGTTAAGCATCATTAAGACAAGATGAGGACCATAAATATTTGGGACATGACATTAAATATCTAATTAATAGTTAGCAGAGTCAGCTTGAGACAGGAGACTATTGTAATAGATGGAATAGCTAAATATCTAATCATGACAGGTTAGTCTGGAATGGAAGATCACTGTAGCAGAGGTGATAATAAATATCTAACCATGACATTAGAATAACATTAAGTAGAATGTACACTAAAGAGATAATGGGAACTAACATCACTGGTTTATTGTGTAGCTAGAGTAAGGTACTTTGATTAATATAGTTGGACATGCTGATAAGCTAACAGAAACATGATAAAAAAAACCATGGACCCTGAAGTTCGTGCGCATTTGAGAATCTGCTTTCTCAGTGTCACGGCTTTTTGTTTGCAAATAAAAGACCTATTTCTTGAAGAACTCTCTGCGTCTCCTGGTGATTCTCTACATTTTCTCCACCACACTGCTGTTTGGCTGGGGTGGGGTGCACTCTACATTTTTACTGTATGCAATCTTAGTTTTTTTGTGTGCCTTATTGAAAAGGAAACCTGAAGCTGTAACAAAGTTGTACCTGAACCTACCACAGGACTCAGACTCTCATTGGAAAAGTATGAGATCTAACACAGTTTTTTGAATTTTGGCCTACTGGACAACTAGGTTACCCCTCCCACCTTTCTAAATAGTGAGGGCTCAGAAGATACCTCGCAGTGTTGATTGGAGTCATCTTCAGAGCCCAGAAACACTGTGGATTGCTTTTTGTGTTGCACTGCCAGAAGAATACATTGTCCTTAGAGAGGGTACAATGTTGTAATGTAGTTAATTCTGCAGTGAGCATTATCAGAATTGTAGCATTATCGAGGGTTATGTCATGAGGGTGAGTTGCTTAAACTTGGTTTGTGTTCGAGTTTTCAGAGGTTAATAGATGATATAATTGAGCCATTTGACCACAGTTTTATAGCTTACCTGATAGTATATTATTCTATATCCAACTTTCTACAACTAAGTACTAGATTAACTGTCAACAATACAATAGCATGTAGAGACACAAAAATAAATGCCAGGAAATACATTCATCAGACAGATACAACATATGTAAATTTTCACTTGTGAAGTAGTGTACATACTTCCTTCTAGGAGAAAGTGAGGATTGTAGATGCTGGAGATCAGAGCTGAAAATGTGTTGCTGGAAGAGGGCAGCAGGTCAGGCAGCATCCAAGGAGCAGGAGAATCGACATTTCGGGCATGAGCCCTTCTTCAGGATTCCTGAAGAAGGGCTCATGCCCGAAACGTCGATTCTCCTACTCCTTGGATGCTGCCTGACCTGCTGCGCTTTTCCAGCAACACATTTTCAGCTACATACTTCCTTCCTCTTTTAGAGTGCCAGAACAGTGGATTCGTGCATTTAATGTGTGCTTTTAAACACATGTGCTGCACTCACAAAATTAAATGATCTTTCATTTCAATGTAACTTACTTGACTGTTAACTTATGGTTAGCATGGATCCTCCTGACCTTGAAACCGTAAAATTTCCAGAACATTAGTAAAACTTACTAAAATCATGACTATAATATCTGGTCAGAATTTGGGAATTCTGTGGCAAGTAACTCACTTCTTGACTACCCAGAGCCTGTTCACTATATACAAGGCATACTTCAGGAATGTGATGGAATACTCTCCACTTGCTTGAATGAGTAAAATTCAAACATTACTCAAGAGGTTTCATGCCATTCAAGGCAAAGAAGCCCACTTGATTGGCACTGCATCCACTACCTTAAATATTCATTCCCTTCACCACTGACATATGGTGGCAATAATGCATAGCATTTATAAGATGCACTGAAGAAAGGGCCCTTTAGCACCATCTTCCAAAATTGCTACCTCTTACCAACTGGAAGGACAAAGGCAGCAGATATACAGTATGGCCCCTGCATGGCCCCCTCAAAGCTGTGCGGCATCATGGATGTGTCAGTTAGGTGTATTAGCCATGGGAAATGCAGGGCTACAGGGATAGCATAAGGGGATGGGCCTATTTGGTATGCCCTTCAGAGACTTGGTGTGGATGAGTTGGGCTTAATAGCCTGATCCACACTGTAGGGATCCCCCCAAAAAAAATCATAAAGCTACATCAGGTACATCTTACTTCTGGTAACAGATTAAAGCTTCCCAAGGATTCACTCTACTGAATAAAGTTTTTGGGAACTATAAATACTTACTGATGTAATCATTACTTGGAAATAGATTGCCTTTCCATCGCTGTTACTGGGTCAAAATCCTTGATCACCCTTCCTAACAACACTGTGGCAACACCTATATGACATTGACTGCACCACATTCTAAAGGACAATTATGGAATGTTATATGTGCTGATCTAGACAGCAGCGGCCATATCCCATGTCATGCTAGGTATCAGAATAATCATGTATTATATAAGACAATTAATTCTTATATCACTTCTGCAAACTGTACAATAACTAAGTTCAAATAGATGTAGATAATAGATTTTGTCATCAATGGTACAGCAACAAATCTCCCTATTTCCAAGAGATTTTGCAAGGTTTTCAGCCTAAACTCACTGTCACTAGACACTTTGACCCCAGGATCGTGCACTCTATAGTGGACCTGTGGCTTGTATGAACATAACAAGTAAAAACAAGATTCTTCAACCAATCAGACTGAAAAATCTTCATTGAGACATGCAGGACATAAATCAGGAAGTACACAACGAGAATTATAAATCAGACTTAGCTCATGCATAGAAAGCAAGCTGAAACATGGGAACACTGGATTAAGATAGAAGAGAGAGCGAAAATATGAAAAAAACTCCACCACTAATTAAATTTTGAACAAATGAGACTTCATACTTGTAAAAATATTTTTTCAGGGACAGAGCAATTGTTCAGCAGCAACTAGGATGGATCATGCCATTAAAATTTCATCTATTCTCAAATATGGCAGCCCTAACATTCTCTGTTTGGTTCAGGAGGAAAATACACCAAATTCCTGACTTCAAACTGATTTTGATGTCTCAGCGCCGCCTTTGGAGGAAATATGTAACTCAGTCAAAATTTTCCAGATCTTCATTTTTCCTGCAGGTGTGTAGTCACAAAGTTGTTATCTAGTTTTTTCACAATATCAGTGTGTTGTTAGGTTCACAGTTATTCTCAATGGAAAATCTGGATCAATATGATTATTTTAGAAAGTATTATGCAGCCATGATAATTACAATCATTCATTTAAATCATCACTATTAAATATGAGCCAGACAGTACTGCCTCAAGATACCTGTTTTTGCTATTCAGGGAATAGTTTATGTATGACTCTCAATAACAATATCTGATAAATTATCCAAAAATATTTCCCGATTGTTAAGACAACTTTTCTTATTACCACCTTTAATTATTACAGAAATTTGAAAAGTCTGACTTACCACTCCTCTGGATGACCAAATTGATCTCTGTTCCAACGGAGCAGTCCTTTAAAATCTCCACTACTTGGGTATGACTAAGAGTCTGCACATTTTGCTGATTAATCTCCATAATTAGGTCACCTTCGTTAAGGCCACCACAGCCTTGAATATCTAGGATTTGTTTCACTCGCTGCCCTTTGGGACTATCTGCTATGGTAAAGCCAAAGCCTTGTGCTCCTTTCACAATTGCAATTTTCTTGAATTCACACTGAGTGGCTCCTGAAGAGGCCATAGAGACACTATCCTCCTGAACTGTTGATAATGTTCCATTCACCTGGTCATCAGTGAGTATTGGATTAAAGGAATGTAAATGTTGGTCAGAGATGTCTGGTGCTGAGCGAGAGGTCCGGGAACCAAACTCCACGTAAGTGTCATAATTACTTCTCCCATTTATTTGTAATGGTTGCCGGTTCACTAATGTTAAAGGAGGCACCATGCTGTTGTTTGGGTCATCAGGATCAAAGGGTAAAAGGTACCCACGGCATAAAACAAGATTGACACATTGGCCAATTGGGATAGACTGGAAAATTTTAACTACTTCAGCATGAGTATATCCTAGGACACAGATATCATTTATATAGACAATCACATCACCTAGGGAGAAAGAATGAAATGGAACAATAAGATAAAACTTTAATAAAATATATTAAGAAAATTGCATTTGTTTGTGCTTCCCCCTTTAGTATTAATGAAATTAATCAGAGTTATCAAAGACTTAATGAATATAATACAAAGTTGAGAAACGCAAGAATAAATTGGGCTCTAAAATGTGGGGGTCCTTTGGATTCCTGTGTATAGAGAAACTAAAATGGATCACTTAAATCAAAATTTCCCTGTGACATTAAGGGGAATTCAGACATAAAATATTCCAGACATGGCAATCAAATATGACGGGTGATTATTTAAGCCTCACATCTGTTATTAAACAAAACAAAACAATCAATAAAATTACTTAACATTTCCTGCCTTCTCCATGTTACATATTTCAAGAAAATCAGCGACTCTATCTCTAGTTATTAGAATAGAGAATATTTCATAACAACAGACATGTGAGAAATTAATTTATAATTCATAATCTCATGCACTTTTATAAAAATGTGGTTAGCAGGGGCGGCACTGTGGCTCAGTGGTTAGCACTGCTGCCTCATAGCGCCAGGGACCTGGGTTCGTTTCCGCGGTGACTCGGCGACTGTCAGTGTGAAGTTGCACATTCTCCCTGTCTCTGTGTGGGTTTCCTCCAGGTGCACCAATTTCTTCTCACAGTCCAAAGATGTACAGGTTAGGTGAATTGGCTATGCTAAATTACTGAGTAGTGTCCAGGGATGTGTCAGTTAGGTGTATTAGCCATGGGAAATGCAGGGCTACAGGGATAGCATAAGGGGATGGGCCTATTTGGTATGCCCTTCAGAGACTTGGTGTGGATGAGTTGGGCTTAATAGCCTGATCCACACTGTAGGGATCCCCCCAAAAAAAATCATAAAGCTACATCAGGTACATCTTACTTCTGGTAACAGATTAAAGCTTCCCAAGGATTCACTCTACTGAATAAAGTTTTTGGGAACTATAAATACTTACTGATGTAATCATTAATTCAATTTTACACATAATGTCTCATAATATCAGTCAAAATATGATAAGTTGAATTTTGGAGTCCTATGTAACTGACTTTGCCTACAAGCATGCTCTATGTAAATAAAGTGGAAACATACTGAAGCAGCAAATGTGTGAAAGACATCTATTTTCCAAATCCTTTGACATCTTAAATTGACTGCAAATGAAAAGGTTGAGTAAAACTGCTGAAATATATTGGGAGTTAGCTCTGGAAAAATCTTTATCTGCGTCGTGCACTATGTTCAAACAAGTGCAATACAGTCAAACATGCCTTCTGTGTGTTTGTGCTGCAGCATAAAACCCAGGCATTTCAAGACTTTGATGGCTTCAGCTCTGGATGCAGGTGGGTGAGTGGGCAGCATTCAGACCCTTCATTATTATAAAATTTCTTGGTTGAAGAATGTATTGCATCTGTAACTGCTTCATCTATTGGTTCTGTTGTGCAGTGTATGGTGTTGCCTGTTTCTGCGCAAGCTTCTATGTTTGTCTCTGATGAAATTTCCATGCTAGACTCCCATGTGAGTGAAAAGAACCTAATCATTGGGCTGATTGGCCTTCACTTTGCTCGTCCTTGTTCCCAGCATCTTGAGCAGTTGCCTATATGAACTTAATGTAGTGGAAGCAGTCAGCAATTGTGATTTTCATAATCTTCTTTCAAACCTTCTTCGTAATGAACATGGCCTCAAAACTGTTAAGTCTGCTCCAGCTTCTTATTAATGGCCTCAACAACATGAGAGATCAGCTATCATTAGTAGTTGGTTTTAGGTTTTTGATCATCCACTGATCTTATGGCCAAAGCTTGGCATTGCATTTCAAGGCAAGAATGGCAGCTTGACGCTCTTGAGGCAAATGATGTCAGAGTGCATGGGGTAATGTCTGTAATGATTATAATCTTTATCTTCTTACATTGATATATTTGTCTATTTTCCTGATTCAAACCTCAGGACTGCTGAAGGTCACTCAGGCCGTTTTGCCAGTCCCATACTGTGTGGTAGTGTCTTGACATTTGAAAAGCAACATGGCTTCTTGGACTTCATCACTAGAACAAAAATGTTTCAGTGCCTTTTTTACTGATGCAGACCATTGCAGTAACATGTGCATTGCTTTGCTTTTCACCATTGTGCACCCATCTTCAAATATTAAAGCAGCAATCTAATAAACAACAGTAAAAAATATTTGGTTTCATCCATGTTAAAAATGTCTTTTGGTGCATACTCATTCAGAAATGTGGGACAGACCATTTTGCAGCCAATCATCTGTCATTACTAACATAACTGCTGTATTTTCACCACTTACTATATTGGTTCAGGCATCCAGTTTTACAGATGAACTCTTTTTGCCCAACTTCTTTGCCAGGATTACTCCCAATTTCCTTCAGGATTGGAGCAGAGATGAGAATATTCTGTACTCAAGCTGTCTTAAATCATGGGTGTAGAGCTTCTTCAAAGTTGGGATAGGCAATCATTCTTATCCTCTTCCTGGCTGTAGAGAATGCCAGTGTGTCAAACTGTCCCAACATATTCAGCATGTGCTTCAGAATTGCTGACAATATTCAAAGTGGAATCTCCATCACCTTAGTGAAGTCCACTTTTTGCCTTGCATCACATCTGAATTTATACATTGGGCAGTATCAAAAATCTAACTGTCAATATTTAATGGATATCATTGAAAATTAAATATTTTCAGTATTAATGATGAGTTTCCTTTAATATTTACACATATGTTTTAAAGAAGATTACTCCTGAAACCTTCAGTGTTTCACAAAATAGTGTTAACGGGCAGTGAGAGTAGATTTATTTTTATATTTAGTGCAGCTCTTTTTCTGCCTTTAAAGTGCTTTAAAACAAAGCCATCATTATTAAAACAAATAGTCAGTGTTCAAAGACATGAAGGGCCATGCAGATGTTCACATTAACAAATTAAGTTCATAACAACAGCCTCACACATGCATACTGAGAGGTCATGATTTAAATATGCAGACAAACTGTTTTCACAACAAATTGCATAACCTGGTCACCTGTTCACCTCCAGACAACTCTTGAACCACTTCTATCTCCTCCTGAAATTTATCTTTCTTTAAGAAAACTGAACAGGTTCAGTTTAGAGTAAATGATCTGAAGATGGTTGTGGAGACTAATATTTATCTGTGTGCTCAATAACTCCAATCTGGATATAGTACAGGAGTTGGGAGGTCATGTTGCGGCTGTACAAGGCATTGGTTAGGCCACTTTTGAAATATTGTATGCAATTCTGGTCTTCTTCCTATCTGAAGGATGTTGTGAAACTTGAAAGGGTTCAGAAAAGATTTACAAGGATGTTGCCAGTGTTGCAAGATTTGAGCTATAGGGAGAGATTGAATAGGCTGGGACTGTTTTCCCTGGAGTGTCAGAGGCTGAGGATTGACCTTGTCGAAGTTTATAAAATCATGACGTTTATAAAAGCATGAATAGGATAAACAGACAAAGTCTTTTCTCTGGAGTAGGTGAGTCCAGAACTAGAGGGCATAGGTTTGGGGTGAGAGGGGAAACGTATAAAAGAGACCTAAGGGGCAACTTTTTCACGCAGAGGGTGATATGTGTATAGAATGAGCTGCCAGAGGAAGTAGTGGAGGCTGGTACAATTGCAACATTTAAAAGGCATTTGGATGGGTATATAAATAGGAAGGGTTTGGAGGGATATGGGCCGGGTGCTGGCAGGTGGGACTAGATTGCTTGGGATATCTGATCGGCGTGGACGAGTTGGACCGAAGGGTCTGTTTCCGTGCTGTATATCTCTAAGATTCTAGTACTGATTGTAAAATCTAATTTACAGATAGATTTCTTCACAAATGGGAAGAGGTCTGCAGAACCTCAGAGGAAGTTTGTTTCACAATTTTGACTTTTAATTTCACAAAACTTGAAATAAACTCATTTTTGGGAGTACTTAAATGATTGATTCTTCCAGGCTTGCCCTCCTTAATAGCAATGCCATCAATTGTGTTTGGTTAGTTTTTGTGGCAAATCTGTATTAGGTGCGAGAAGGACTTTTCCCAATGTATGTACTCATAGCTGTGTGTGAGATTTTAGGGTTTTTTTTATAGTGTGCATTATCAGGCCCATAAAATTCACATGTCCAGTTAGTTATCTCCATACTGCAATTTGCAACATGCAAAATAAAAGGTGGAATAAGGCTTCACATGCCCCTAAATACTTTTGAAAGTAATAAACACATAAAATTTCAATATTTTCTTTTAGATTCTGCTCTGCTAATGCGCCTCATTCCTGTGAAATGAGTGAGAAAATTGCTGTCTGTTCTGAAGTTTTTGAGGACCCTTCTCAGATACTCGTGAAGACACGAATGGCATCATGATACTCAACACTTCTGCTACTCCCTCATTTAAGACTGCAATGCTTTGAAAGCTGCATACTGCAGGCTGTCCATGGCACATTTCAAAGATATAAAAAATGCTTAGCTCTTTGTCCATGATTAAATTATACATTCCCTCTATTAATTTTGAAGTGTTGTCTTTCTGTTCCTCCTAATGTTCTTACATTCACAGACCTTTCTCAATAAAACAAGGTACCCTCCATCTATAATTTACCTTGGAGACCCTATGCTTGTCTTATTTCACAAACTAAACCTTTTGGTCTAGTATTCCTGATATGATGTTTTGAGTTTAAACGTTTTTGTTTTGGATCATAATATTGCCCTTTATTCCTCGACTTACTCACTTTCTGGCACTTCATTAATTCGCTAAAGAATCTTGCTGTAATTGGAAAATGTACAGATAGACTGAGAGGAGAGAGTGGTGTAGTGATAATGTTGCTAGATTAATAATCCAGATGCCCAGGCTAATGCTTGGGTTCAAATTGAACTATGACAGCTGATGGTATTTAAACTCAATTCATTCATTTAAAAGAAGTGAAGTGAACTCGGCAGTGAATGTTGTCTACATGGATTTAAAAAAGGCCTTTGACAAGGTCCCTCATGGCAGACTGATACAAAAGGTGAATCACATGGGACCTGCAGTGAGCTGATAAGATGGAGGCAGAACTAGATTGGTCATGGAGGACAGAGTGGAAGGGTGTTTTTCTGAATGGAGATTTGTGCCAAGTGTTATTCTGCAGACACCAGTGGTGCTGGAATTTCTGTTGTTTGTAATATTTTTAAATGATTTGGAGGAGAATGTGGGTGTTCTGATTAGTAAATTTGTGGATGACACAAAGCCTGGGGAGCAGCAGATAGTGAGGATTGCCAGAGATTATGGCAGGATAGAGATAGGCTGAGATTTGGGTGGAGAAATTGTAGAAGGAATTTAATCCGGACAAATGTAAGGTGATGCATTTTTGAAAGTCTAATGCAGGAAAGATTTATACAGCAAATGGCAGTATGCTTAGAAGCTGTAATGTTCAGAGGGATCTAGGCATACAGATTCACAGTTCCCAGAAAGTGGCAGCACAAATGGAGAAGGTGGTCAAGAAGGTGTATGACATGCTTGACTTTATCAGTTAGGGCATAGAGTATAAAAATTGGCAAACCAATTTGCAGTTGTGTCAGGCTTTAATTAGGTCACATTTGGAATATTGCATACAACTCTGGTTGCCACACTTACAGAAGGCTGTGAAGGCTTTGGAGGGGGTGCAGAAAGAGTTTACCAGCATGTTGCCTGCTTTGGAGGGTATTTGCTATGAGGAATGGTTGGATAAACATGGTTTGTTTCCACTTGAACATCAGAGGCTGAGGCACGACCAGATAGATGTTTACAAAATAACAACAGGCCTGGATAGAACGAATAGACTGAGTCTTTTTCCCAGAGTAGAAAGATCATTTACTTGGGGACATAGATTCAAAGTAAAAAGGGGGAACAGTTAAAAGAGATATGAGAGCATTTTTTAAAAACATACAGCCTGGAATGTTGTGCTTGAGAAGGTAGTAGAAACAGATACAAAAGCAACATTTAAAAGGCATCTTGACAGATGTATAAATAGGCAGGGAATAGAGGGATATGAACTGTGTAGAGGCAAAGGTTTTTTACTTTAGAACAGCATCATGTGCTGGTGCCGGCTTAATGGGCTAAAGGGCCTATTCCTGTGCTGTACTGTTTTTTCCTTTGAAAAATATTCTCAGTAATGGTGATTCTGAAAGAAGCACTGATTATTGGAAACACATCTGTCACAAACTGTGTGTAACCACGAGAGTCAATGGGAGCAAGACTGTCTGAACTAGAAACCAATAACCTTGATTTGATTAGTGCGACTTTTGTTGCTTAATAAATTGTCCTGGTACTACTGCATCAAGTGCTTCCTTATTCAAAATTTATTGCTTGTTTTTTGGTGTTCCATGGCAAGATTGGACTTGGGTGAGGAATGTTTGTTATTCGTGGTTAGGGAGGTTGGTAGTTGGAGGAAAGCACCCCATGATAGGCATTCGGGTCATTACTTTTTTTAAACCTACATTTGGGTGCGCAGGACGCAAATATTGAAATTTATTGTTGACACAATACTTGGGAGGAGGATAGTGAAAGAGAAGACAGAAAGGCTGATGCAATTGGTGGACCTGTAGCAGATGAAACTTAATGCACAGGGGCAGCAGGAAGAATAGGAGAGGCAATATAAAGGATTAACAAGTCTAAATAAGGTGCAGGAGCAAATAATTGAAGGTGGCAGGGCAGGTTCAGAAATTGTTGAACAAAACATATCATCCAAGGCTTTATAAATAAAGGCATGAAATTTAAAATCATAGAAGCTATGGTGTATTGTCATAAACACCGGTTTGTCTCGACAGTATTGTATCCAATTTATGAAGAGTGGAAAGCATTAGAGGGACTGTACATAATATTTATTAGAATGGTTCCAGATATTATGGTCTTCAGCTTATTTGGATAGATTGGAGAACGTGGGGTTGTTATTCTTAGCAAACACTGAGAAGAGAGTTGCTATACGTGTTCAAAGTGATGAGGACTCTGGACAGATTAAATAGGCCTGTACTATTCCCATTGTTGAAAGTGTCAAGAACTAGGCTACTGATTTAAGGTGAATAGAAAAACAACCAAAGCTGAGATGAAGAATTTTGATTTTTTTAAAATGTGGGATTGGAAAGTGGAATGTACTGCCTGAGAGTACAGTGAAGAAATATTCAATTGTGGCTTTCAAATGTGGATTTCAAAACAGAACCAGATAATTATTTGATGAGAAAAATATTACAGGGCAATGGGGAAAGGTGAGGAAGTGGAATCAGTTGCTCTTACTGAAAGCTGGCACAGACATGACAGATCACATCATTCGATGGCTACATCTTTCTAAATCTTTGTAATCTCTCCAAGCTACCCTCAGAGGTATTTGCGCTTACCTAATTTGGACCTCCTGAGCATTTCCAAACTTAGTTTCAACTGCTTTGCCCAGTGATCTGGAATTTCCTTGCTTAACCTCTGTTTCTCTTCCTCTATTGTACTCTTTAAAACCTACTATTTGAACAACCTTTCAGCCAATTGCCCTTAAATCAATATGAACTAAGTGTACTATTTAGGTTGATAATACAGGTAGTTCTTCTATAGTGCAATGGTTGAGTTCTTGTGCAACCCCCACATTATAAGAAAATCGTGCTTTAGATAATGCGCTTAAAGTGTTAGTGATGTAATCGCGTTACAGCCAACACGCATTTTAAAAGTTCACATTATAGAAAGTGTCCTTAATTTGTCAATCGCGTGACAGTAAATTCGTGTTAACAACGCATGTCATAGTAGAATGCCTTTGAAACACTTTGAGGTTCCATACAGAATAATAGAATGGCTACAGCAAAGGAAGAGGCCATTTGGTCTTTTCTGATTTGCTCACCCATTTCCATTTTGCCATCTACTGCTGCTGGTCCTTCTGGTATCACACTCTTTACTTGCAGAAATTCATCAGGCTCATCACCACCAATAATGGTGAATCCAAACCCCATGCTGCTCTTCTTCAGTGACGTTGTAAGAAACGTTCCCTTCAGCTGTGAAACATCTCGAGTGAAGAGTGGCTTTTCTAAGTTGATAATGCAAAGATAAAAAATAATTAAAAACAAGTTTGAGACATTTGTGCCATCACAGTGCTAAAGGCACTGATAGTGTGCAGTTTTTATTTTTATTTTTAACCCTTTTGGA
Source organism: Chiloscyllium punctatum (assembly GCF_047496795.1). Taxonomy (NCBI): domain Eukaryota; kingdom Metazoa; phylum Chordata; class Chondrichthyes; order Orectolobiformes; family Hemiscylliidae; genus Chiloscyllium; species Chiloscyllium punctatum. The sequence goes on along the minus strand of NC_092782.1, from coordinate 37,610,727 downwards.
TGGATATTTTAAAATAACCAGTTTATCAGTTGTAAAATTATAATACAAAAATTGTTACCAATTTCATAGTTCACAATTTAGTGGAAAATTTAATATGTAAAAGTAACCAATGTGAAAATAAAAGGGTTAAAAACAATTACTATAAGCATGCTAAAGCAGGTAACAGAAGACCACATTCACTTCCAGTGCCTTTGACAATGAATAAGAAGCTGTGATGTATAATTCCCCACTACAAATGTCTGCTTTACAACAGTGCAGCTTGACTGTGAAGTTGCACTTTGACATACCATACAGCCTGTACATTCCAGCACTGTCAGTCCGATACTGAGACAGGTCATTCGTACTGCGCGACCGCTGAGGCAGAGAGCCTGGGCAGGTATGTTTGGGTCTAGGTAATGTTGATGATGAGCCTTCTACAGTTATAAAGGAGAAAAACCCTCATTCTTAGGCCTTGATCTTATGAATAATGACTATACTCTATAGAATATTGATATTCCATGCTATTTAATTCAAAAGAACATTAATCTCCACCAATTCTACTATGTCCTAGGTTGCAGTTACAGCATCATTTCTGCTATGATTGATGCTTCAATTACATTATATTTGCTTTTATGCATTAGTCCTGAAACAGTGAAAAGCCTCTTAAAGATACACTAATAGTAATAAACTTCAGCACGCAAGGAAGACATCACAATAACAAAGCATTCCAATGTGGTGTCATTTACATACAGTATTATAACGATATTACCTCGGAAACCAGCTGCTGGCATAGGGTAGAGCACTAGATCCTGCTGCAATGGACGTTGCTGCTGCAACTTCTTCTTTGCTTCAAGAACAGGATTTTCAAACTGGGTTTTTCGATTTATGTGACTAAAGCGTCATATGGAAAAAAAGAAAAATAGCAAGAGCAGAAGAATGGCACAAAAAAAGCATTGAAATAGGAGTAATCAAGAGTAGGAAATATGCAAGGAAGAAAAAATCCAGAAGACAGTGAAAGGTGACAAAAAACAAAGACACACTTATTACATTGTCCAGGTATTAAGGATATCAATATGTATGTACGTATGTATGTATGCATGTCTGAAAATTTTAGTTCAAACAGAGAGCAAGTTATTCTGTGATGTTCATCACTTTGTAATCACAATTAACAGTTACTAGAACACCTATGAAACAGTTAATGCCAGAATTCACCTTAATGTAAAACATGAAAGCATGATGAAAAGCTGAATGTTCAATGAAATTGTAGAATGAAGTAATAATTGTGACACATCGCTTTGGACATACTGTTAAAATTTCTACTGTGGATCTGTAATCTTTTTATTCTTAAACATTAAAAATAAGATACTCTTCAGCAAACTTACTCAACATAATAGGTGCCATAGACTGGATCATTTATTTTCTCCCAACCATATGGAAGTTCTGCAATGACAGAAAGATAATCACAGATATACATTTGTAATGATAGTAGTGATTTATACACAAGTTATTTTTGTCCTTTATGTATGAAAATCCCCAATAGCTGAATTAAACATAGAAATTGAGAACCTAGATCAAGGGTCAAGGCCCATAATACAGAACATCATTAAGACTGAGAAGAATAAATAGGACATAAAGAAAAACAAAAATAAAAAGATGTAAAGCTTGTGTTTAAAGCGCTGAAAGACTGTAAAAGAGTTAAGTTGTTAAACAATTTTAAGAAAATAGTATAAGTAAACATGATATTTGGGTTTCAAATATTTTGGGGGTATATGATAAAGCAACAGCATATAGGAATGTTAGTATATTCGCAGTGTAGATAAAAGTTCAGAGCAATATTAAAACTTTTACATCGATATATGGAGACACAAAAACAATGGAAATGGAATAGGATAAAGTTTGGATTCTGGAAATGATTTCCAATTGGATTACATGTTTTTTTATTGTACATTGGTCACTATTGTGAGAAAAATGCTAAGAAAGAACTCAGATAGGACATTAGTATTATGGAGTTTTTGATTTCGCTCATTTTAGGGACTCACGAATGCTTGACCGGAAAAGAATCATTGAACGAGAAGACAACTTGAGCTTCCCTTTGTTTATCACCTGTAATATGGATCCTATAAATAGGGATGTCTGGGAAAGGGTGGAAACCATTGATAGCTTTGTTATACTTAACCATTTGGTCCAGATGCTGCATTCCTAATTGTGAAAACATCCATAATTAAAATTGAAATTAAATTGCCCGAGGTAAGAGTAACTACCGTCCCACAGACATTGAGAATGGAAAATGTTCATAACATAATACTGCTTTCCACAAACTTTAGTATTAGATCTTCAATTTGAAAATATAATTCCGTCAATAGTTTAGTTGGTTGACATAGTGCATAACAGGTTACTGAAACAGAGACTATAAAGTCTCAAGGTTGATTCCTGATCTGTACTCATGGGGTTGATTTCAGCTGGGGAAGCAGTTGAAGTATCAAAATTGATCTTGATGGCCTAATACTAGATAGGATATTAAAAACAAGTTCCCACTCTGAATTGATATTTTGTTGTTTATTTTGAAAAATGCCAATGCTTGTTGGTCAGAAAAAGGAAAGATTGGACTCAGCTGCATTATGCTGCAACTTACACTTGAGAGTGAGATCAGAGGGCTGATGCTTCTTGGTGAACCACTTCTTGATAAAAGTCAGTACTTTCAAGAAAGGCCAGGAAACCCAGCATAAAAAGAAAACTGAATACAAAATCCCAAGCTTTTACTTTCTGAAATTTAAAGTTTAAGAAGAAACAAATATTTTTGTGAGGCTGAATCTCAACTCAGGAAATTATATTGTTAGGAAAGCGAATAGAAATAGCATCACAGAGTGAAACCATTTCACATATGTCAATCAATGGTATAACATTATCTATTGGCCATGTATGCAATTCAGAAAGGTAGCTGCAAAAATCTATTTACGCACCTCTGGAACAGGTGGGACTTTGAACCCAGACCTCCTGGCTCAAACGTAGGGATACTGTCACTGCACCACTATATAAGAATTACTACGCTTATACAAGTGATTCGTAGCCCAGTAAAGTACATATAAAAAATGGCCAATTGTTCCTAGGCTTTTGGATTCGACCCAAGAACCTTAAGTTCAAAACACTATGTGGTAGGTGGATCTTGGTTGAAACTTGGCAAACCCGATGGCAGATTGGGAAATGTGAATGTTGGCAAAATGGTCTGAGGAGCTGGATAGTGAATCTGATTTCTTTCACGCTTTGTCAAAAATGGAAAAGCCTGTATATGTACTGCCTCCTGGAAGCCCAGATGATCCACTTAAGTGGTCAATTCAGGGTTTCTTCCTGTCTTGATAAACCTTTTGACCAAATTGGAGTAGGTTGTCTCTGTGTGAGAGACTGTTCAGTGAAATCTAGTGGTCTCCCAGCAAGCTTTGGGTGAGTGCTCCTTTTGGGTATTTTATGGCCCACAGGGCTAAGGCCTCACCTACAGTGATGAACTGCCTGGCCTCAGAGACCCGTCTTTCCCTTTGCCCCAACCACCATTGTTTGCCTCTTTGGCTCCTGTTGCCATAATAATGACCTGGAACTGAGATAATGTGCACATTACCTTAGCAGTTAAAGTAAGATAGTTAAGATAGTTCAGATAATGACACCTTGCTCTGGTCAGCAACAGATAATCAGAATAAGCTCAGATACACATGTATATGCGTACATACACTTGTTCAGCAGCAGTAAAGTGATCCTAGTTTAACAGCAAGCTTGTAAAGGGAAAATCATATTAATGGTATGACTATAGGTTTACTTCAGCACACTGAAGTTCATCAAAATTAAAATATCTAATATCTATTTAATTATTAGCAATTCTCATTAATGCATATAGAATGGTTATAAACAAGCAGAGTTCAGTACAAATAATTGGGAACTGCTGAAAAATGCTGAACTCACACCATAAATTCTTTTGTTTTAGTTATTAGTTGTCTTAATTATCATTCATGCAGATTAAACACAGTATTTTTAGGAACATTCAATTGTTGAATATTTAAAATATTTGATGTGAATTATACTGATGCTATAAAATTGGACAAAAAGGACAGATAACACCGCGCACATTTCAGTGAGGATAAATTTTAATAAGCTGGATCAAATGTTCACAATAAAATGCCAGTAAATTATTCTGGTCCCTGCTGTACACAGAGCTATGCTTCTTTGAACAATTTTTAAACAACATTATTGAAGAACATTCACTTGTATAACTCTTTAGGATGGGGCAGAGCCATAATAATACGGTGAGATGCATTCTCACATAGGGAACCACAGATTGGCATTAAAAAAGGTGATGAATTTTCTGTATTATAATTTTGTATGCAGCATACTTGTTGTAAACAGGTAACTCCATTTTTTATGTTGGGTATTTTCTTTATACTTGATTGTAGATTATGAAGAGTACAAATTCCAGCCTTGGGTGACTGTGTGTGGAGTTTGCAAATTCTCCCCCTGTCTGCGTGAGTTTCCTCTGGGTGCTCTAGTTTCCTCCCACAGTCCAAAGATGTGCAGGTCAGGTGAATTGGCCATGCTAAATTGCCCATAGTGTTAAGTGCATTGGTCAGAGGGAAATAGGTCTGGGTGGGTTACTCTTTGGAGGGTCGGTGTGGACTGGTTGGGCCGAAGGGCCTGTTTCCACATTGTAGGGAATCTAATCTAATCTAATCTAAAATAAATAGGAAATTCTGACATATTATTCCTATCATATTTTAAATTATTGCTTGAATTTATTAAATTAAATACTGTTATGACTTAACTGGGAAGAACGCACCAATAATTGTGTCCCACTGTTCCACAAACCATCACAAACTGGATAAAATTCCAACTAAACCACCAAGCCCAATTTTCCTGGCTGACTGTTGTGTGGAATAAAAGTAATTCACACCAGGTTGAAACAGAAATTAACTCTATTTCTTGTAATACACTTTAACAAATGGCACAGAAAAGAAAGGATTTCTAATCTATTTCCACATGACAAAAAGTACACCCCTTTAAAAACTATAAACTCATACACTCATTCATGATTAAGACAGACAAGGTACAGATGCTTGAATGTAGATATTATGGTTTAAAAAGAATATTGATAGGTATACAAAATTTAAAAGAACATAAATCCAGATTTCAAGGATGGGTGAAATTGTCTCACACAGTTCATCTTGACTTTTAGCACAGATGAGATGCTGCTGACTATAAAATGATGGTCATTCTTCACTTTGATAGTTGATCTAGCAAACCTAGTTCTTTTCTTGTTATAAATTTTTTTTATCTTCTTTTAAGCTTTCTGAGTACTTTTTGTTGTTTTCCCATACAGAGTGAGAGATGTATGTTTTCAGTTTGTGGGCTCTGGATGTCTCTGCTGCCCTTGCACTTGCAGCTTTGTAACGAACTGCAGCTCAACCAGAGTGCTGCTGTCAGACAGAATTTCTTCAACTCAGAGACACTTCAAGCATTCCCCTCCCTGATTCAAAATGCAACATTGTCTGGAATAGCTGAAATGTGCAGCACTTGATTTTTCCCAAATCAACTTGTAGTCTCAAAAAAAAAGACTCTTACAATGTGAATGTCACCAAGAAATTTCTTTAAACCAATTTTATTCAGAAAACAGTAAGAATGTCGCTTTTTCTTATTGTGGCCAAATAAGCCTAAGAGTCCACTGTAGCGAAATAAACAATATAAGTCATCAATATTTTGGAAAGATGCATTATAACAGGTACTTGGTGAAATGTCATATGACAGCAATGCATTGTAAATGTTCTAGTCAGCTTGCCTACAACCAGTTTTTCTTGAGAAACATTTCAAAACATGTACTTATCTTACTTGGCTTGTGCTGTAGGAAACTGACTCTCTCTCTTAACACCTGGGTCTCCCCTACTTAAAGAAAAACGTAATTTGGTTTCTCCACAAAATTTATTATTTAATTTAATGCATTAAAGATTCATTGATTGGCATCCTTCTATTTGCTAGAGATAATGAGATTGCAGCTTCATGGAGTGTATGCTAAAATGCAAAAACAATCTCTCCATGTGCTGGACTGAAACTGAATTAATTTGAAATTTTGTGCACTTTTGTGTGGTCGCATGACCAGTATGTTGAAACTACCCAAGTAGTTTGACTTCTGTATGTGCACTGTTTTGTAGGCACCGTATGTCAATTCTGAGAAGTACCACAAATGAAAGGAATTCCATTTCCTCAGTGTTTGGGTAGTATGTAATCACATACACAGAATTATGCAGATCAATACGTGTTATTTGGCAATAGTCGTAATGCTTTCATTTGTGGCAGTCTGCAATGTCATTTGCATCTGAGCCACCACACCAAAATAGAGGGAAACTGGGTGACAAGGACCATCATTTGACAACATAGCACGCTACACCGGTATGCACAAAAACCATGCTGCCACATGAAATGCAAGACAGCACACAATTGGGGTGCTTAAACTGTCTTCCACTGCATGGACCATTTTAAAGGAGATTCACAATATGAGTGCTAAGATTTGTGGTGATCTCTATGCTTGCTTGTGTCATATTCCATATTCTTTTCAAATTGTTCAAAATTACTGGAAGGATTAATAGCTGGATTATCAGCTTGTTTAAACTGCCATGAATGCTTCAACCATGAGTGACAATTCACATAAACCAATCAAAACTGATGTTTTGGTCTTACAGACCAGAGTGCACAATCACACCTTCATGGGAAAACAGCTTTGCCACCTGGTATATGGCGAACACCTGAAAGGAAAGGTGGAGGAGGAGAAAAAGGAAGGGAAAAGACAACTAACACAATCTTTTTCTGGCCAGCCTACTGTAATCAACCTCCGGGCACCTTCCCCAGCCACCGCAGGAATTGCAAATCGTGCGCCCACACCTCCTCCCTCACCACCATCCAAGATTCCAAAAGGAGCCTTCCACATCCATCAAAGTTTCACCTGCACATCCACCAATGTCACTTATTGTATCCATTGCTCCCGATGCAGTCTCCTCTACATTGGGGAGACTGGACGCCTCCTCGCAGAGCGCTTCAGGGAATATCTCTGGGACAACCGCACCAATCAACCCCACCGCCCTGTGGCCCAACATTTCAACTCCCCCTCCCCCTCTGCTGAGGATATGCAGGTCCTGGGCCTCCTCCACCGCCGCTCCCTCACCACCCGACACCTGGAGGAAGAACACTTCATCTTCTGTCTCGGAACACTTCCACCCCAGGGCATCAATGTGCACTTCACCAGTTTCCTTATTTCCTCTCCCCTCCCTTACCCCAGTTCCAACCTTCCAGCTAAGCACCGTCCCCATGACCTGTCCTACCTGCCAATCTCCCTTCCCACCTAACCGCTCCATCCTCCCCTCTGACCTATCACCTCCATTCCCACCCCCATTTACCTATTGTACTCTTTGCTACCTTCTCCACAGCTCCCCACCCCACCACCCCCATTTATCTCTCCATCCTGGAGGGGGCTCCTTGCCTCTATTCATGATGAAGGGCTTTTGCCTGAAACGTCGATTTTCCTGCTCCTCGGATGCTACCTGACCTGCTGTGCTTTCCCAGCACCACTCTGATCTAAACTTCTGTAACCAACGAGTCTAGTGGCAAAAATCAATGGAAACGTTCCTCATCCTTCTGTCACAGACCATCACAGTATTTGTTTTGCCACAATGACAAATAAAAGCCACCATAAAATAAATAGTCAATGTAAATTTATAAATCAAACCATGACATATTGCATTCAAACATCAATTGCATTGTTAGTGGATGCAGCATGATTGGTGAGAGGAGAGCCTTACAGGATGACCTTGAGCAGCAATAAGATTTGTAGGTCTGGTTGCAGAGTGCAATGTATCAGCTTGAATGGCAGCCATCTGGGTTTATCACTAATGCAGAGGCACTAGTGGAGTGCCAGTTGTAAGAAGGTGATTGTGGTTAGGTTGAAAGAGGACATCAATAATATGCTTCACCATGGCAACCTGGCCGATTACCATCCAATCAATCTATTTTTGTTCATCAGTAAAGTGATGGAAAGTGACATCAACACTGCTATCAAACAGTACCGGCTTAGCAACAATTTGCTTAGTGACTCCCAGTTTGGATTCTGCCAGGGCAATTCAGCTACTGACCTCTTTACAGCCTTGGTTCAAACATGGACAAAGGAGCTGAATTCTACAGGTGAAGTGACGGAGACAGCCCTTGAAATCGAAAGCGCCATTCAAATGAATGTGGCATCAAGGAGCCCTAGTAAAACTCCTCACATAAACATACTGACTACAAGCGCAGGTCAGAGGTTAGGAATACAGAAGTGAGTAACTCACCTCCTACCTCCCCAGAGCCTGTATATCATCTACAAGGCACAAGTCAGGAATATGATGGAATATTTCCCACTGCCTAGATCGGTGCAGCTTCAACAACACTCAAGAAGCTTAACACCATCCAGGACAAAGCAGTGCACTTGATTGGCATCACATTCACAAATATCCGCTCCCTCCATCACTGACACTGAGTAGCAGCAGTATGTACTATCCACAAGATGCACTGCAGAAATTCACCAAAGATCCTTAGCATCATCCAAACCCTCGACCACTTTCATCCCGAAGTACAAGGGCAGCAGATACATAGGAACATCGCCACCTGCAAGTTGCCCTCCAAGCCACTCACCACCCTGACTTGGAAATACATTATCATTCCTTCTATGTTGCTGGATCAAAATCCTGGAATTCCTTCCCTAAAGGCATTGTAGGTCAATCTACAGCAGGAGGACTGCTGCGGTTCAAGAAGGCAGCTCACCACCACCTTCTCAAGGGCAACTAAGGATGGGCAATAAATGTTGGCCAGCCAGTGATGCTCATGTCCCATGAATGAAACAAAAAAAAGGTGTCAAGTTTTTCTTAGCTCCGTGATAATGACCATAGTTTTTTTTGTTGACAAATCTGCCTATTCACCACACATTTTGTTATGGATACCCATCAACCTTTTTTTTCCCTGTAGGACACCCTATCAAAATCCTTTACAGTGGAATCTGAGGGATCTGGGTCTTGGTTGTAGAGCACTTGCATCTGGTCACTTAGCAAATCCTGCTCATGTCTTTATATTTTAATGTGAGGGCTTCAATAGAAGGTTTAAAGGTGGCCCCAATCTACAGTTTCTCCCAATACATTAATATATCCCCCAGATTGGCTTAACACTTATCTTCTGTTGATCATCAGTCATCTCAGTTGGCACCAAACTAGCCGTGCAACCCATCTGACTATTTCTTACATCCCAGTAATTAATTGACAAATACATCAAATTTTTGACATGATTGCCTGATTGTATCCAATAATAAAACCTTATTTTGTGATTGGTGTTTGATTTATTACCATTCTGTTCCAATATTCTTCCCAATTCCTATCCTATGTTTCTGGATGCTGAGAGCCACCATTTTGCTTCTATTAGTGACAGGTGAGGGAATAGAATTTTTGAAAGAGAGGGTTCTCTAGCATTGAACTTACAAAGTAATAAACTCAGAACTTGTAGGTGAGTGACATATTCAGACAGGAACTATTTAGGTAACAAATCAAAGGAAGCAGCAGGCTTCAAAGAAAGGAAAGCAGAGTCTCAGATGAGCCTGTAGAATTAACACAGTCAAAAGAAAAGTCATGATAAAAGCAGGATTCAAACATAAATGGAAAGCAACATGGCTGGATGTTTTATAATGCTCCTTGCTAATTGGGCCTTGCTAATTTTGCTTGTACAACATACTTATACCAGAGTCACTATAAATGATCATAACCATTTGGGGGAAGTGACAGTCCCAGCCCCACATGTTATGTATCTAAGAAAAACACTAACACTTTACATTAAAAATGGCAGAAAACTGAAGAAAGGAAAGGCAAATGATGAATAGTTGTTCAGACTTGATGTGTGCTGGTGGGAGTTTGGTGCAGGTGCCCTGAAGTTTGGGTCTGTTTGAATAAGGGTATAGAAATGGTCGTGCTATTTTCATCAAAGCAATCATGCCCTGAGCACTCATTGTCTCTCAATACCCAAAACCCTCATAGCTCTGACCATTTAGATTACTCACTGTCCCCAATTTCTAGATAGTTCAATAACTTCCAGTTCCTGAAGTCCTGTACTCTTAAATGCACATCTCATTTACAACGCACAGGGTAACTTTTAAGTATTGTAGGCTACCTTTAAATGGTGCTGAAATAGCACAAACTTGAGCATCTGCTGAGCATTTCAGCCACTTGTCTGCACGTTTAGCATTGATAACATGAAAGTCAGCAGTCAGCACACAGAAATTTCAAATAATTAATGGCACCTTTTGCACCATAATAATTCATTCAGATACCCAAGCCCATTTTGGGCCCTGTCCAAATTCACAGAATAACCCTTTCAGGTAGATCTTCTATGGATGTAAAGCTTCAAAATGCCTCAGTTATGATATAGACCACGCTTCAATAACGACAGTTTGTACTTTTATGGCATCCTTAGGGTAAGAAATGTCCCAAGGTGCTTTACAGGAGCATTATAAAACAAAAAGAAGGGTCTGAGTCATACAAGGGATATTAGGCTACAAGCCAAAAGCTTGGACAAGGAGGTAGGTTTCAAGAAGCATTTTAAAGTGAAAATGAGATAGAGAAATCGAGGGAGAGGATTTCAGAACTAGGACCTTTGCAATTAAATACACAGCCATCAATGCATACAGTAATTATGATTGGGAATGAGCCAGAGGCCAGAGTTAGAGGTGTGCAATCACCTTAAAACATTGTGGAGTTGAAAGAGATGCTTTGGTAGGGTTCAGAAAAGATTTATTAGGATGTTGCCAGGAATGAAGAGTTTGAGTTATAAAAAAAGATTGGATAGGCTGGACTATTTTCACTGGAGTGTAGGAGGTTGAGGGGTGACCTTATAGAAGTTTATAACATCATGAGGGGCATGGATAAGGTGAAGAGCAAAGGTCTTTTCCCTAAGGTGGGGGAGTTCAAAACTAGGGGGCATATTTTTAAGGTGAGAGGAGAAGATTTAAAAAGGACATGAAGGGCAACTTTTTTTTAATCAGAGTGTGGTTAGTGCGTAGAATGAACTGCCAGAGGAAATGGTGGGTGCAGGTATAGTTAGAGCATTTAAAAGACATTTGGATAAGTACATAAATAGGAAAGGTTTGGAGGAATATGGGCAAAACACAGGCAAGTGGGACAAGTTTAGTTTGGGAACACAATTGGCATGGACTGGCTGGACCAAAGTGTCTGTTACCATGCTGTACAACTCTTTGAGATTATAGAGTTAGGGAAGGGAAAGACCATGGAGAGATTGGAAAAGAAGAGACAGAATTTAAAATGACGCCTTTAACATTTCAATGTACAGTGCAGAATTCACCATGAATACATAAATAAGCAATAAATTATTCGGTACACTGCGATTACATTTTTAACAATTAATAGACAAAGATAGTCAATTAATTGGAAAGACTAAAATCACCTAATAAGCATTTTGTTTTGTACAGCAAACACTAAACTTACCAGAAACTTTTGGTTTTTCCATCCCTCAACACAGTTGTGACAGTCATATCTGAGTAAAAGCTCCATTATTTTGAACAGCACTATGTAGTGAAAGGTACTAGTTGTTAGCTGTTTTTCTAACTAACAAACATCCCTTTTCCTAGCTAAACGCAGTTTTAACTAGGCTTGACAACACTGTTTGGCAATCTGGAAGCACCACTTGACATTGCCAGGAGTAATTAAGCATGGGTGAAGAAAAATTTTAAACTTTTGTAAACTTTTTCTACAACTGCTGAGCATGTGTTGAGAAACAATGCTCAGCAGCTAGATCATTAAGAATGCTTCAATTTTTTTCAAGTCATAGTTTGTAATAATTGAAGTGATATTCTTCACATGAAAACTTTTGATGCAAGCAAAGTACTGTAAAATGATATTAATACATATGGCTGTTTAACAAATATGGGTGGTGTAAATGGTACATGAGAAAAGGAATGCTAACTAATGGATAATGATGTCACAAAGACATGAATAAAACAAATGCATGATTATAATATTCAAAATAATAGTCAACTTAATCCATGGATGAACCATGAGTAATCAATGGAAATACAAGAAAAAATATTTTCTGCAACTCTTTCTACAGTTAATTTTATTGTATTTTGTAAGAAAAAAGATAATTCACATCACATATAATAAACACTTGCAAGAATTTTACAAACCTTTTTAAAACGTATTATAACAATTTTGTTTTGCCTTATGGCCAACCTTCTTTCCCTAGTCATGGTTGAATTTTTTTGTCTGGCTATTTACACTTCTAGCACTGACCAATCCACTTGAAGAATCTCATATATTAGCATTAGGATGAAGGGCTTGAAGAGAGGTTTGAGCATAAATAGTCACTGCCCAAAGGCTTTCTCTCTCTCTCTATGTGCTCATAGTACGGACAAAACTTTGGCTCGAGGGATGACTTTCAATAGATCGCAGCAAGGTAGCTGCTCTGCTACTTACGAGATCCTGAACAAGAATCAGGTTGTCTACAAATAATTTAGCACTAGTTTCCACACAAACATGCTGTGTGTTTATGGAAGAGAGGCAGCGCCAGTACGGTTGCATTCCTGTCCTGATTCAAGTGGCACTACGCAGTGACTGGAGTCATCATCCTGGGTCTAAAATCTAATAGATCCAGAAATCATTGTAACCTTTGCAAAATCTCCTGTTGGCAGAGTATCCTGCTGCAAGGATGTATTATTAAATATAAATTTCTGGAACTGAGCAGTAACTTTGTATCCTTCACTTGGGTGCACTAAGGCCTGTAGGCCTCAGCTGCGAACATATTCTGAACTTGAAAGAATTGTAGGTAGAGGGCCAGTGATGTTACAGTCATAGAAGCTTACAGGAAAGAAAGTTCTTTGGTTCACAATGTAAGTCTTTGAAGTAGCAGTCATGTTTAGTCCCACAGTCCTGCTTTCATCTGGAATCAAGTTGGCTTCCACCACCTTTTCAGGGAGAGTGCTCTGGATCCTGACAACACTCAGTGTGAAGCTTTCTTGTTAACACTCTGGATTTCTTAAAAATTACTTTAAAAAACCATATCATTTGGAAAACCACTCTGAGGTCGTATCTCAAGGGTAAGCAGAACAGTCAAAACCTTTGCAACCTCTCCTCATAACTGAAGACTCTGAATCCTGGTAACACCCTTCTCCATATCTTAAGTTCTTTTCATCTTTCCGGGTATGTGGATCCCCCAATTTCCCACAACACTCTGGCTGAAACTTAAGAAGTGATTTCTAAAATCTCTGCTTGACCTCTGCTTTTTCAACTCCATCAACTATTTTGTCATGCTTTGTATCATCTGCAAACATAATGGGTAATGGAGACATGAGTGATTAGAAATCTTCCTCCTTTGCCTCTATGCTGGATGTAGTAACTGGAGCATCACATTACGGAAAATCTGCTTTGATATTTTTTGATTTTAATAAGTAGTGTTCATTGAATTTCCAATCATTTTTCCCCACAACTTGAATAGTAATATAATTTAATATAGTTTTAAATATCAAAATATCTAACTTTAGAAACTACTAGGTACTTTTGCCAAAAATGTAATTTTTACACAATGCCTGTCCTTTTTAATTCAGTCACAGCACAAACAGTTTCATATCCAAATGTGGTAAATGCAATGGCTGCAGTTTAAACCAATACCAATGCCTATTGTTACAATATTTTCCTGGTTAGTTCTGATTTCCAGATAAAATAATTAGAAACCAACAAAAATGTGAGATTGGTTACGTTATATAGAGTCATAGAATTGTATAGCATGGAAACAGGCCCTTCAGCCCAAACTGATCCATGCTGACCATTGTACCCACTCAGCTAGTTCCAACTGCCCACATTTGGTTCACATTCCACTAAACCCTTCCCATCCATGTACCTATCCAAATGTTTTGTAAATTGTTGCTATTGCACTTGCTTCAATCACTTTCTCTGGCCGCTCATGCACATATGCACTACTCTCTGCATGAAGAAGTTGCCTCTCAGGTCCTTCTTAAATCTTTCCCCTCTTACCTTAAGCCTATGCCCTCTAGTTTTCAATTCCTCATCGCTGGGAAATAGACTATATGCACTCATTGTAACTATATCCCTCATGGTTTTATACATCTCAGTAAGGTAACCACTCATTCTCCTATGTTCCAAGGAATAAAGTCCTATTCTGCCAACTTCTCCCTATAATTCAGGCCTACTAGTCCTGGCAACATCCTCGTAAATCTTCTCTGCACTCTTTCCAGTTGAACTATGAGTTTCTTATAATAAGGTGACCAAAATTATACACAATACTCCAAATGTGCCCTCACCAATGACTTATACAATTGTAACATAATGTCCCAACTCCTATACTCAATGCATTGACTGATGAAGACCAGCATGCTAAATGCCTTCTTCACCAACCTGTCTATCTGTGACACTACTTTCAAAGAACTATGTCTCTGTTCCACAATATTCCTCAGGACCTTAACATTTACGTATAAGCCCTACCTTGGTTTGACTTTCTAAAACACAATACCTTACACTTATCTGTACTGAACTGCATTGGCCAATTCTCAGCTCACTTCCCCATCTGATCAAGATCCTTCTGTAATTTTTGATAAACTTCCTTACTATCAACGATACCTCCTAATTTTGTGTCATCTGCAAATTTACTAATTATGCCTTGTACATTCACATCCAGATTATTTATGTAAATAACAAATAAAAATGGTACTAGCACCGACCCTTGTGGCATACTACTAGCCATAGGCTGCTCTGAGAAACAACCTTCAACCATCACCCTCAGTTTCCTATCATTGAGCCAACTTTGAATCCAATTAGCTAGCTCTCCCTGGATCCTATGCAATCTAACCTAATGACTAGGGACTGGATTACAGTGGTGCTAGAAAAGCACAGCAGTTCAGGCAGCATCCGAGGAGCAGGAAAATTGACGTTTCAGGCAAAAAACCCTTCATCAGGAATACAGGCAGAGTGCTTGAAGGGTGGAGAGATAAATGAGAGGAGGGTGGGGGTGGGGAGAAAGTAGAATAGAGTACAATAGGTGAGTGGGGGTGGGGATGAAGGTGATTGGTTAGGGAGCAGGGTGGGGGAAGGTAGCAAAGAGTACAATGGGTGGATGGGGGTGGGATGAAGGTGATAGGTCAGAGAGGAGGGTGGAGTGGATAGGTGGAAAAGAAGATAGACAGGTAGGACAGGTCATGGGGATGGTGGTGAGCTGGAAGTTTGGAATTGGGGTGAGGTGAGGGAAGGGGAAATGAGGAAACTGGTGAAGTCCACATTGATGCCCTGGGGTTGAAGTGTTCCAAAGCGGAAGTTGAGGCGTTCTTTCTCCAGGCGTTGGGTGGTGAGGGAGCAGCAGTGAAGGAGGCCCAGGACCTCCATATCCTTGGCTGAGTGGAGGGGAAGTTGAAATGTTGGGCCACAGGCGGTGTGGTTGATTGGTGCGGGTGTCCCAGAGATGTTCCCTAAAGCGCTCTGCTAGGAGGCGTCCAGTCTCCCCAATGTAGAGGAGACTGCATTGGGAGCAACGGATACAATAAATGATATTAGTGGATATGCAGATCAATCTTTGATGGATGTGGAAGGCTCCTTTAAGGCCTTGGATGGTGGTGAGGGAGGAGGTGTGGGCGCAGGTTTTGCAATTCCTACGGTGGCAGGGGAAGGTGCCAGGACGGGAGGGTGGGTTGTTGGGGAGCATGGACCTGACCAGGTCTTTGCGGAAGGCGGAAAGGGGTGGGGAGGGAAATATATCCCTGGTGGTGGGGTCCGTTTGGAGGTGGCAGAAATGTCGGCAGATTATTTGGTTTATGCGAGAGTTGGTACGGTGGAAGGTGAGCACTAGGGGGTTCTGTCCTTGTTACGGTTGGAGGGGTGGGGTTTGAGGGCGGAGGTGCGGGATGTGGATGAGATGTGTTGGAGGGCATCTTTAACCACATGGGAAGGGAAATTGTGGTCTCTAAAGAAGAAGGCCATCTGGTGTGTTCTGTGGTGGAACTGGTCCTCCTGGGAGCAGATACGGTGGAGGCGGAGGAACTGGGAATATGGGATGGCATTTTTAGCCTAGGTGAAAGCAAGTACTGCAGAGGCTGGAGATTAGAGTCAAGAGTGTGATGCTGGAAAATCACAGCAGGTCAGGCAGCATCCGAGGAGCAGGAAAATCGACGTTTCGGGCAAACACCTTTTACAACTAGCCTGCCATGCAGAACCTTGTCAAAGGCTTTATTAAAATGCATTTGGACAACATCCAGTGCACTACTCTCAACTATTCTCTTGTTCCCTCTTCAAAAAAACTCTAAACGTTTTGTCAGACATGACTTGTTGCCCAACAACTCATTTGTAGGTTAAGATGGAAGGTCCTTGGCAAATATTTCAGACATAATTACTGTACTTAAGTTTAAGGGTTCAAAACAAAACCAAAAATCAGTTTGGAACCTACCAAAAGGTATGTCAGGCCAATGTGGGTTCTTCAGCAGCAACTCAGTGTCCAGATCTTAACCAGTTGCTATTAATATAGCTTTCATTGTAAAAAGGACATTACAGTATTGTTATTTATTAACTGTTTATTTATTCTTAAGTACAGTCAATTTAGAGTCAAACTCTTACACAGTGGCTGACATGTTGCTCTATTGGTTTCGGCGATAGAAAAAAAGAATCTTTGCAGACAGTGGTTATTAAATTTTTAAAGTAATGAATAAATATTTTTTTCTGGTGTTATCCTGGACAGTAAGTAAGGCATTAATTAGGTATTAGAATTAGTGTCAACGTAATAAGGAACTAGTATTCACTGCCCTAATTGAATGTAAACATTGTTTTATATAAACTATCATTGGTATTTTAGAATATTTAGCAAACTGAATATAATCAGGAGCAGGAAGGCTAAAAACACCTTGCAAATGTTGCAGAGGCCAGTTTACTGTCTTCTTTGTTGAGGTAAATATGCAATAGCATCATCTCTATAACTTTAAAATTGGTGCACAATCTGATAATTTCAGGAGAAGTTTATTTTTTCTTTTGCTATTTTCCTTGGCAGCCTTTTTGATCTTGCATCTTTGTTCGTCAAAATTGGCAGTATACTCTATCTTAACTGTTATGTTTATTGGCAATGATTCACCTTCAGTTTGCCCGCTAATCTTTAGTGTGGCTTCTTGCTCAATTCACAATCTTTTTTTTTCTAATAAATCTGTTCAGAGGCAATATGGCATACAAGACGCACTGCAGAAATTCACAAAGATCCTCAGACAGTATCTTCCAAACCCCGACCACTTTCATCTGAAGGACAAGGGGAGCAGATATGTGGGAACACCACCTTCAAACTCCTCTCCAAATGACTCAGTATCCTGACTTGGAAATATATCACCCTTCCTTCACTGTTGGGTCAAAATTGTGGAATTCCCTCCTGAATGACATTGTCGGTTAACCCATAGCAGGTGGACTGCAGCAGTTGAAGAAGGCAGCTGACTACCACCTTCTCAAGAGCAACTAGGAATGGGCAATGAATGTTGGCCAGTCAGCGATGTCCACAACCAACAAAATGACTCAGAACTCAACACCTGAGTGTTATGGTTTAAAAGACAAAGTGTTAATAAGGAATTGGAAACCATCACAAATATCAGCTAATGAAGAATATATTGTACTCCGTTAGGTGATAGTTCAATCTGAGAATCCTAATCAACCATTACAATGACTCATGAAATTCCAATGGCAGGTAACTTTAGTATTAGAAAAATGTAGCCTAAAATGTTAAAACATTTTTATCAGTCAGGATTACATAAAAATGTAGTGAAATCTTGCCAGAAATGCTAGGTTGTTGGGAAAGCTCCAACCATTGACTAAACCTGTTTCATTATAATATATTGAAGTGGTAATGTGACAGGAAAGGTAGTCAGGACCAAAGTGATGAAAGAACTGGATAATTAAATAAAAGCATCAGATTGATTTGAGACTGAATTGAAATTTCAGTAATCAGATTGGATAACAGTGAGTGTTAAATAAAGATGTAATATTATGCTATTACCCAGAATGTCATCAGTGACTCACAAAAATTATTATAAACTCAGTACTCAATTTGTGTAAATGCACCCGAAAAAATGTTTTTGGTCATACATGACATTAATGTTGGGAATGTGTTGCCCATAAAACTATGTTCTCTCCAATTGCTTTTCTACTGCACTGACCTCCAAGGTTCAGGTATGGCAGGGACAGGCTCATCCAGAAGTCACAATATGAGCATACTGATGGGCATGCATGGGGCCTCCAAATGGCTCTATAGTAGATAGGCAGAAGGCTGGCAGGGGGTGAAGAAATCAACGTTTCAGGTATACCCCTTGAAGGGTTACATCTGAAACCTCGACTTCTCCACCTCCTGCTGCTGCCTGGCTTGCCATGTTCTTCCAGCCACCTGTCTGTCTACTTTGGATTCCAGCATCTGCAGTTTTTTTTGTTTCCATTCAAATGGCTCCACAGCTGCTTAGAAAAAATGTTTCTCATAGACAGAGAATAAAACCTGATTCCATGATTCAACAATTTCACTGAGAGGATTGACAAGCATGGTTGGTTAGAAACGTTAACCATTGATTAAAACTGCAAAATAAATCTAAGCTTTTGGAATATCAGGTACACTGCACCAATGTAAGGTTATGCTGTTTGGGCTGAAAAACACAGCAGCAACTTTTCAATGATTAACTGACAGGATCATCAAAGGATTATACAACAGTATTTTATGCATCAATGATTTGGTGTTCAGCCAAACTTGTCAAGGATATTTACAGCACTTAAATGAACTGATTGATTGATTACAAGGAATCAATTTGATTCTAAATATGTTTTAAAATAAACTCTCTGAACTAAAAGTGGCTTATTTGGGGTATCCTGTGGGACAAGGTCACAAAACTAATGTGAAATGACAAAACTGTTGTTCTTTCAGGCAATTATTATGCACTTCCAAGTTTTGAAACTTTGGCTAATTGCTAATGATCAATATTATAATTACTCCAGCTACTATTGTCTGAGTCCAGCATGGGTTTGGAATTGATTTTCTCCACTGAGTTGACAACTGTATCCCTCTATATTTATTCAAGTCATTGCTGAATTGTTGCATATTGTTCGCATCTGTATTAGTTATCCTACTGCATTCCCGAAGTTCTTGAGTTCATATTATCACTAGATGGTTTGTTGCTTTATTTTGTGATTGTTTCCTTGAGTGATTGTATCTTGTACATGATTGTGCAATTAGAATGCACAAACTTGACTACTCTATCAATGTTTGCAGCTTGATAATTATCTCTTACTTCTGTTATGTGTGAGAACAATCTGCTTCCATACATTTACTGCCACTCTTTATATGTTTGGCCCGTTAATCCTTCCCTTTACCTCATCAATTTAACCCTCCTCTGCCAACTTATTTGCCATTTAAATGCATTGTTACATAGTTAAGTGTCATCACATTTATCTGCAGAGCTATCCCTTGGCCCAGAACATGCCCAAACATTCTTTAGTCTAATAAATTTTCATTCAGTAGCATCCTTTTTAGAATACATTAATGCAACTAGTTATATTCAATGGAAACAGAATAATGTGTGCAATCTAAACTTACTGTCCTCAAAATAATCGACTTTTCATGGAAATGATTGGAAGATCTCAATACTATCTTTTCTTATATAACTGATTTTCAAATTAATCATTATATCCGACTGCTTTCTTTTCCAAAAGTGTTTTCAAATCTTTATTTATGAGAGGATCTATCTACAGGGTATGTCTCCCCCTTCCCTTTCCATAGCTATCCATGCTATGAAAGTTTGCTTGTTCCTCCTGGAAAAACTGGCAGGTGTACATTTCCAATGGATTAAACACCTGTCATATCCATGTGCACACCAGGAGTTCCCAAGCCTTGGCTTTACTCATGCATGAAAAAACTTTCACCCCATTTGTTCTAAAAATTGGTCTAAACCTAAATGTTAACATGCCTTTCTCATTTTCATACTCTGCTAATCTTAATGTGTATTTTGGAACTTCCTGTTCTTAAGTCAAATTTCATTTTTTGTTTCATAAGTTCTTATTATCTGAAGGATAAATATTATGGGAATAAAACTGAACTTAGTTGGGGTATCAAAATGGGTAGCAACAATGCCCTACTGCAATTTGATTGATTTTCCTTACTATCAACTCCTAATCTCCAAAATTGTGTTTTAATGAGTAACTAGCAGCAAAGTTCAATTTCAGTTCCTACATTTTTAACTAGCTTATATTCAAATGCAAATCTTTATTATTACTCCCTGAAAAACTGTTGATTTCAGATAGAAAGGCACACTTGTGTTTTTCCAATTTTTTTATTCATTTAATACAAATAAAAGAATCACATAACATAGAACCTGTAGGATGGTCATAATGCAGCTGCTGCTTCTCAGACTGAATACTGACTTAATAAGCCCATAAATGGGTTAATCAAAGGAATAAGAAGAAGGAATTCCGTGGCAACCATCGCTCAACTCTCTTAACTATAATTAGTTGTTGATCCTAACAGACTTTTCCATTGTTTGCGGTAACATGCCAAGTGACATCATGATGGGAGGAGATGGTCTCATGGTATTGTTGCTGGACTAGTAATCCAGAGACCCACGTAATGTTCTGTGAATCCAGGTTAAAACCCAAACAGGAAGAAATGGAAATTGAATTCAATTAAAATAAAAATCAAAAATTTAATATCTAATGATGATCATGAATTTGTAACAAAAATGCGACTGATTCACTAAAATCTTTTAGAACTTCAGGTTGTAAGTTTGCTCGATGAGCTGGTCAATTTGTTCTCAGATGTTTCGTCACTATGCTAGGTAACATCATCAGTGAGCTTCTGGTGAAGCGCTGGTGTTCTGTCCTGCTTGCTGTTTATGTGTCTTGGTCTGTTGTGGTGGGTGATATCATTTCCGTTTTTTTTTCTGAGAGGTTGGTAAATGGAGTCCAAAATGCAATGTTTGTTAATGGAGATCTGGTTTGAATGCCAGGCCTCTAGGAATTCCCGTGCATATCTTTGTTTAACCAGTCCCAGGATGGATTTATTGTCCCATTCAAAGCGGTGTCCCTCTTTGTCTGTGTGTATGGGTACTAGTGATACTTGCTCATGTCTTTTGGAGGCTAGTTGGCACTCACGTATCCTGGTGGCTAGTTTCCTGCCCGTCTCTCCAACGTAATGACTGTTGCAGTCCTTGCAGGGTATTTTGTATATGATGTTCATTGATGGTTGTTGGTACAGGGTCCTTTAAATTCATCAGGAGCTGTTTCAGTATGGCGGTATGTTTGTGGGCTACCATAATGCCTCGGGGCTGGAGTAGTCTGGGTGTCATCTCACTTTCATGCATTGGTGAAGCCAAGGCTTGGGAACTCCCAGTGTGCACATGGATATGACCGGTATTTAATGTATGGCAGGGTGGCTAGAGTCTCTTGTGTTGCGTCTTCTTGTTTGGGGTAGGAATTGGTGGACTGTGCTTGTCAGGTATCTGTTGTTCCTGAATACGATGTATACGTATTTTTCCTTGGCTTCTCGTAGTTCCTGGGTGCTACAGTGTGTTGTGGCTTGTTTAAATAATGTTCTGATGCAGCTCCATTTGTGGGTGTTAAGATGATTGCTCCTGTAGTTGAGTGTATGGTCAGTATGTGTGGCTTTCTGGTAGATGCTGGTCTGCAACTCTCCATTGGCTTTTCGTTCTACAGAGACACCTAGGAAGGGGAGTCTGTTGTTCTCTTCCTCTTTGGTGAACGTTATACCAATAAGGATGTGATTGGAGAGCTGCAGACCATTGTTTACCGGATGACCACACACATTGTCCAGATACTCAACTACAGGAGCAATCATCTCAACACCCACAAACGGAGCTGCATTAGGACATTATTTAAATGAGCCACAACACACTGCAGCACCCAGAAACTATGAGAAGCCAAGGAAAAACACTTATAGAACATATTCAGGAACAACAGGTACCTGACAAGCGCAGTCTGCTGATTCCTACACAACAGACCTAAACAAGAAGACACAACACGCCCCAAGACTCTAGCCACCCTGCCATACATTAAAGACAACTCTGAGATGACTGTCAGACTATTCTGGCCCCGAGGTATCATGGCAGCCCACAAACCTACCACCACACTGAACAGCTCCTGATGAATTTTTTGAAAAAAAATTTATTGAAAAAATTTTTCTTTGGAAAATTATAAAATTAAAAAATATGAAAATTACATAACAATAAACAATTACTACACTACAAAAGAACTCACAACTACATTTGGGGCACATTGTGGGCAGCACGGTGGCACAGTGGTTAGCACTGCTGCCTCACAGCGCCTGAGACCCGGGTTCAATTCCCGCCTCAGGCGACTGACTGTGTGGAGTTTGCACGTTCTCCCCGTGACTGCGTGGGTTTCCTCAGGGTGCTCTGGTTTCCTCCCACAGTCCAAAGATGTGCAGGTCAGGTGAACTGGCCATGCTAAATTGCCCGTAGTGTTAGGTAAGGGGTAGATGTAGGGGCATGGGTGGGTTGCGCTTCGGCGGATCGGTGTGGACTTGTTGGGCCGAAGGGCCTGTTTCCACGCTGTAATGTAATCTAATCTACAGTCATTACACAATAATAAATAAATAAATAAATAACGCCAATCAGTGTAACAAGACCTCAGCTCTCAACCTTCAAGAGCATCAATTATTAAACCTACATTTGCTCAAAATTCTTCCTCTCAGGACATTAGGCTTTTTAAACCAAACCACCATGGCTAGACAAAAGCCCTAATTAAAATGGCGACAGATCTGCTTCCAGATAATCCAAAAAGAGCTTATAAAAATTGTCCATTTTCTGGTGCACCATG
The DNA here is from genome assembly GCF_047496795.1 of Chiloscyllium punctatum. Taxonomy (NCBI): domain Eukaryota; kingdom Metazoa; phylum Chordata; class Chondrichthyes; order Orectolobiformes; family Hemiscylliidae; genus Chiloscyllium; species Chiloscyllium punctatum. The sequence goes on along the minus strand of NC_092782.1, from coordinate 37,587,847 downwards.
TTTGTAAGAAAGTCCAAAGGAATGTGTTCCATAATTAACTTATGCCACCCCGACAGACCTGGGGGGTTCTCAGACACCCAGCACATCAGAATGCTCTTCCTTGCACAAAATGTGAGTATGCTAAAAAGCTTTGTCCCATGTACATTTAAAGAAGATAAATTTGGCAAACCCAGGAGAAGAGAAACCAGGTTCACTTTGACTTCGGTCCCCAAGCACAGTGGCTCAGGGGTGGCATGGTGGCTCAGTGGTTAGCACTGCTGCCTCAAAGGGACCCGGGTTCAATTCCTGACTCGGGCAACTGTCTGTGTGGAGTTTGCACATTCTCCCTGTGTCAGCGTGGGTTTCCTCCGGGTGCTCCGGTTTCCTCCCACAGTCCAAAGATGTGCATGTTAGGTGAATTGGCCGTGCTAAATTGCCCATAGTGTTAGGTGCATTAGTCAGGGGTAAATGTAGGGGAATGGGTTTGAGTGGGTTGCTCTTCGGAGGGTCGGTGTGGGCTTTTTGGGCCGAAGGGCCTGTTTCTACACTGTAAGGAATCTAATCTAATCTAATCTATTACTCCTGTCACTGTGCTCCAGTACGTAACGAACCTGTGGTAGGATCACAAACACTGAGTGAGGGTACCCGTATTTATTTTACATTTGGGGCACATTGAACCCACACCCTGCTTAAATTTTGCAAGACAATCTGGGGCCAGATGAACTCCATGAATCATCTTTAAATTGCATAGCATGGGAGAAAGTGAGGACTGCAGATGCTGGAGACCAGAGTTGAAAAATGTGGTGCTGGAAAAACACAGCAGGCCAGGCACCATCCGAGGAGCAGGAGAATTGACGTTTCGGGCATAAGCCCTTCTTCAGGGCTCCTCGGATGCTGCCTGGAGTGCTGTGTTTTTCCAGCACCACACTTTGCATAGCATGGGCCCAATTACATATTGAAATCTTCCTTGCATTCTCACAAATGTCCTCCCAAGTTTTTGGAGTGATCTCCACCCCTAACTCTCTCTCCCAGACCTCTCGTAAGTGCTCAATATCACCTGCGGAACCTCTCTCCAACAAATGATACAGAGTACTCACTGAAAGAGTGCTCATAACCTGAAGAATCCTCTTTTCCATATCAGATCTATAACAGTAAGTCATCCTGATGAATTTAAAGTACCCCGTACCAACAACCAGCAGAACGAATGTCATATACAAAGTAGTACCCTGCAAGGACTGCAACAAAAATCAGACAGACGGGCAGGAAATTAGCCATCAAGATACATGAGCATCAATTAGCCACCAAAAGACATGACCAACTATCACTAGTATCCATACACACAGACTGGGAGAATATATCCATCCTGAGACAGACTAAATAGAGTCACGCACAGGAATTCCTAGATGGCTGGCATTCAAACTGGAACTTCATTGACAAACATATCAATTTGGACCCCATTTACCAACCTCTCAGAAAAACAAACGGAAGTGATATCACCCACCACAAACAAACAAGATACATAAATAGCAAGTGGAACAGAACACCAGAGCTTCATCGGAGGCTCACTGATGATGTTACCTAGCATGATGATGAAATGTCTGAGAACAAATCTACCAGCTCATTGAGCAAACTTACAACCTGATTCACAACTTGAGGTACAAATCTTCTCTAAAATCTTCTAGAACTTGTTCTTAAGTCAGATTTTCACAAAAGGAAAGAAACTGTTGTCCTTTCCAGTGCAGAGTTCCATGATTTCAGACCTACATCAATGTGGTTGACTCTCAACTGTCTTCTGAAATGGTCTATCAAGCCATTGAGTTGTATCAACTGCTTGGAAGGAAAAAAGGAATGAAATGGGATGGACCACCCAACATTGACTAATTCACTGGAAATAACAACGGCAAACTCAGCTCTGTCAATCCAACAAAGTATTCCTTACTAACCTCTGGGGACTGGTGTCCAAATTGGGTGAGTTGATTTCATCATACTGATGGAATCATACCTTAAAGACAATATCCCAGAAAATGCCATCACTATCAGCAGGGCACAGTGGTTTAAGTCCAGAGGGAGTTGCCTTGGAAGTGTTCAATATTGATTCCAGATACCATGAAGTCTCATGGAACCAGATTAAATATGGGCAAGGTAACCTTCTGCTAATTATCTCACACCATATCTCACGCAACTGATGAACCATGTTGAACACCATCTGGAGGAACAACTGAGGGAGGGGAGCTTCAACATCCATCACCAAGAGTGATTCAGCATCATAGTACCCACTGAGCTGGTCAAACCCTAAAAGATATAGTGGTCAGACTGGGTGCAAGGCAGGTGTTGAGGAAAAGAATGAGACTGAACAATATACTTCACTGGTCTGCCTATCTTAGATGCAACTGTCCATGATAGTACAGATAAAAATAAGCACTGCACAGTCCTTGTGGAGAGGAGGTCTGTATTCATATTGAGAATATCCTCCATTGTGTTGTGTGGAATTATCATTGTGCTAAATGGGATAGACTTCGAATTTATCTAGCAACTTTGGATTGAACATTTATGAGGTACCGTGGGCCAACTGCAGCAGAATTGTACACGCTGCCTCTGTGGCCTTGTGGCATGATATGGGTTCAATGGAGAGTGCAGCAGGGCATGCCAGGAATAGTATTGGCATAACTTAATGTAAGCTGTCAACCTGGTAAAGCTGCAAAACAGGATTACTTGTGTGCCAAACAGTATAAGCAGCAAGTGAGAGACATAGCTAAGCTGTTCTACAATAAACAATTCATATTTAAGCTCTGGATACAGCAGATTCTGGCAAAACTACTGAAGTCTGGTCTCCAAAATTTGCCACACCATTAGCCAAGCTGTTCCAGTACAATTGCAATACTAGCATCTACTTGAAAATGTGGAAAATTTATGTCCTGTACATGAAAAGAACAAATTCAACTTGGCCAGTTATAACCCATCAGTCTACTCTTGATCATCAGTAAAATGATGGAAGGTTTCACCAATAGTGCCATCAAGTAGCACTTCCCTAGCAATAACCAGCTCAGTGAAACTCAGTTTGGATTCTAAAAGTCCCACTAATCTCCTGATCATGTTATAGCCTTTGTTCAAACATGGACAAAAGAGATGGATTTCAGAAGTGGATGAAAGTGGTTGTCCTGACGTCAAGGCCACATTTGACTGAGTGTGGTATTAAGGAGACCAAGCAAAACTGGAGTCAATGGAAGTCATGGGGGAAAATCTACATTAGTTAGAATCATACCTGACACAGAGGAAAGTAGTTGCAGTCATCTCAACTCCTGGACACCTCTACTGGTGTTCCTACTGGAGTCCTCGGTCCAAACATCTTCAGTGGCTTCAACCAGCTTCCTACATCTTAAGATCAGAAGTAGGGATGCTCGTTGATGATTGTACAATTTCAGCACGATTCATGTGTCCTCATATGCTGATGTAGTTCATGCTTAAATGCAGCATGATTTGGATAATATCTAAACTTGATTTCATAAGTGATAATTGCCCCACACAAGCACTAAGCTATTCCTACCTCTAACAAGACGGAATCTAACTTTTGTCCCTTCACATTCTATTGCATTGCTATTACTGAGTGACCCACTATCAATATTCTGAAGGGTCATCATTGTCCAGATACTAACTGGACTAGTCATACAAATACTGCAGCTGCAAGAAGAAAATGAGGACTGTAAATGATGGAGATCAGAGTCAAAAAGGATGGCACTGGAAAGGCACAGCAGGAGAGACAGCATACAAGGAGAAGGAGAGTCAATGTTTTGGGCTTAAGCCCTTCATCAGAAACGTTGACTCTCCTGCTCCTCAGATACTGCCTGACCTGCTGTGCCTTTCCAGTGCCATATTTTTTGACTGTGGCTACAAGAGCAGATCAGAGGCTAAGAACCCTGCAGCGTGTACCATACTTCAGACACACTAAAGCCTGTCCACTATTTGCAAGGCACAAGTCGGGACTGTAATGGAATACTCCCCACTTGTGAAGATGAGTGCAGCTCCAACAACACTCAACAGGCTTGATACCATCCAGGATAAAGTAGCCCACTTGAGTGGCACACATCTACAAACATATGCTCCATCTACCTCTGATACTCAGCAAAAGCAGTGTGTACCACGTACACAATGCATTGCAGAAATTCACCAAGGCATCTTAGACAGTAGCCCCCAAACCCTCACTACTACAATCGAGAATGACAAGGGGAGCAAATACATAGGAACATCACCACCTGCAACTTTCATCTAAGTTGCTCACCATCTTGATTTGAGAATATATCACTGCTATTCCTTCAGTATCCCTCAGTCAAAATTCTGGAGTTCGATCCTAACATAACTGCATCAAAAGGACTGCAGTGGTTCAAAATGCAATTGACTACAACCTTCTCAAGGGTAAACAGGGATAGGCAGTAAATGCTGGTCCAGTGAGAAGCACCTGCATTCCATTAATGAACTTGGAACTTTGAGGGAGTGCAGCGTAGGTTCACGAGGTCAATTCCTGGAATGGCAGGATTGCCTTACACGGAAAGACTGAAGTGACTGGGCTTGTATACCCTTGAGTTTAGAAGACTGAGAGGGGATCTGATTGAAACTTATAGGATTATGAAAGGATTGGACACTCTGGCAGGAGGAAACATATTTCCGCTGATGGGGGAGCGCCAAACCAGAGGACACAACTTAAAAATACGGGGTAGACCATTTAGGACAGAGATGAGGAGAAACTACTTCACCCAGAGAGTGGTGGCTGTGTGGAATGCTCTGCCCCAGAGGGCAATGGAGGCCCAGTCTCTGGATTCATTTAAGAAAGAATTGGATAGAGCTCTTAAAGATAGTGGAGTCAAGGGTTGTGGAGATAAGGCTGGAACAGGATACTGATTGGGAATGATCAGCCATGATCATATTGAATGGCGGTGCAGGCTCGAAGGGCTGAATGGCCTACTCCTGCATCTATTGTCTATTGTCTATTGGATAAATTCATAATGTATGTACATAATGCATTTCAGAAGAATCATTGACCGACTTCTCTTCATTAACTGAATATTTGATCACTTGGCAGCATGGATGTCCCATTTGATCTGTTCTGTTAAAGCTCACATTTAGTTTACCTTGAATTGAATCACTCAGAACATTATGTCAGACAGATTCTTGACCAACTAATTGCAGCAGTAGACTTTTTGAACTTGTGTATTATTTCAAACACAGAATTATGCCACAAGGATCGGTGCTGGGTCCTCTACTTTTTGTCATTTACATAAATGATTTGGATGCGAGCATAAGAGGTACAGTTAGTAAGTTGCAGATGACACCAAAATTGGAGGTGTAGTGGACAGTGAAGAGGGTTACCTCAGATTACAAAAGGATCTTGACCAGATGGGCCAATGCGCTGAGAGGTGGCAGATGGAGTTTAATTCAGATAAATGTGAGGTGCTGCATTTTGGGAAAGCAAATCTTAGCAGGACTTACACACTTAATGGTAAGGTCCTAGGGAGTATTGTTGAACAAAGAGACCTTGGAGTGCAGGTTCATAGCTCCTTGAATGTGGAATCGCTGGTAGATAGGAGAGTGAAGAAGGCATTTGGTATGATTTTCTTTATTGGTCAGAGTATTGAGTACAGGAGTTGGGAGGTCATGTTGCGGCTACACAGGACATTGGTTAGGCCACTGTTGGAATATTGTGTGCAATTCTGGTCTCCTTCCTATCGGAAAGATGTTGTGAAATTTGAAAAGGTTCAGAAAAGATTTACAAGGATGTTGCCAGAGTTGGAGGGTTTGAGCTATAGGGAGAGGTTGAACAGGCTGGGGCTGTTTTCTCTGGAGCATCGGAGGCTGAGAGGTGACCTTATAGAGGTTTACAAAATTATGAGGGACATAGATAGGGTAAATAAGCAAAGTCGTTTCCCTGGGGTGGGGGAGTCCAGAACTAGAGGGCATAGGTTTAGGGTGAGAGGAGAAAGATATCAAAGAGACCTCAGGGGCAACTTTTTCACACAGAGGAGGTACGTGTATGGAATGAGCTGCCAGAGGAAGTAGTGGAGGCTAGTACAATTGCAACATTTAAGAGGCATTTGGATGTGTATATGAATAGGAAGGGTTTGGAGGGATATGGGCTGGGTGCTGGCAGCTGGGACTAGATTGGGTTGGGATATCTGGTCGGCTTGGACGAGTTGGACTGAACGGTCTGTTTCCATGCTCTATGCTCTATAACTATTCAAGAATTCAAAGATTGCTAACATACAAAGAAACTGCAGTTACTCTGTAGCTGGTATGAAGTCAAAGCATTGTTCTACTAGTTTCCAAATTCTACAGAAGCCTAAACTACACTACACTGTTTATGTTAATGCCAAGCCAAAATGAACTATATCAGTACAAGCTGTGTAGTATGGAACAAGTCGTGAACAGGAAAAGGCTATCATTTCAAATAAATTTGTCCCTTAACAGATCAATAATATGAAGATTAGGAAGGTATTGAAGTTTTGGAATTCTCCACCCCAGACAGCTGTGCAAGTTCAATCATTGAACAGTTTTGAAGGCAGAAATCAACGGATATCTGGAGATCAATGACATCAGGTCATATGGAAATAGTCCGAGAGAGTAGCAATGAGCTATAAACAGGCTTAATGAGCTGAACAGCTTAAAAATGATACCAATGGACCTGTTTTAAGTGACAGGAGCTGTATTAGAGATTAATGTCTTCATATTTTTCTATTTTATATTTCCTTTAATATTACATTTTTTTATCACTTTTATATTTTAGTGACCCATTGAGATTTAAGCAATCACCTCAAAGGGTGTTCTATATGTTGTTCAGTGCTATATTCCATTATCGAAAAACATCTTTCAGTTGAATAATACATTATTCAGGTGGGGGCAGATGGTTACTTTCTGACTGCTTTAATATGTATTCAAACAATTTTATGGTGCATTTATTATTTGAATAAATAATTCACATTTTCATACATGCAGTTAACTAATTGTAAGCCTAGTACAGTCAAGCATATCAACATTACATGGATAAAAGCCATTCAAAAAACTTATCAGGAATCATAAGTTAAACAGAGATGAATATCCACTGACTGTTTAATCTTTACCAATATGCTGTGGAAAATTGACTGCTAATATTTCATTTAAAATAAACAATCAAACCTACTTGTTATGTTCAAAACAATTTTCAATTAATGGGCACACTGCCAGCCAAAAGTAATTTATTAAAAAGCACAAAATGATTTGAAGAACCTTGCAGAGTAGTAAACATTCCAGAAACAATGGACAGCAATTCTGTTCACATTATTACAGCATGATTGGCAAACTTAAAAATTGTGGATTCAACCTTTTCTAATGCCACCACAGCAAATTATATTAACTTTGGAAGTTCTGATTTAAGCAAGCATTGCTTAATTTGAATTAAATACATTACACGTTTGGCAGTTTTGATAGTTTATTGTCTAAACTTCACTTGCAAACACATATATAAAACACTGTCTTTACCATTTCTAAATTTTCATTGAAGTTATTGGTCTCAGTGATTTGATAGTGGCATTGAAACATAAATGTTTCTCTGATGGTATCATGAAATTATCGAGTTGATAAGTAAAAAGAATGGAAGAGCATGGACAAGCAAGAGGGCTTTAGCAGTCAGAGAAGTGAAGATCAATTCAATACTGACGTGAGATGAATGGAGACCTAAGATCAGTTGTAATAACAATAAGGCAGAATATCAGAAAAGCCTCGCCACAATGCAACTGCATCAATAAAGTGATCATCCAGAGACACAAGTCATATAAACATCTAAATATTTGGACAGAATCATATCAGGCTTTGAGGCAAATGGTCAATGGCACAATTGTGGCAAAGTCTGGCAACAAGTGCAGTAAAGCCCATCTTGAAATTAAGATCATTTTGCTGCATCTTAGATTAATTTTTCAAGTGACATAGTTACGTTCATAGTTTGCCAATCCATTGGATTCTTGCAGAATTCAGTGAGCAGCCAAGGCCTAACTCATAAGGACCATAAGACATAGGAACAGAAGTAGGCAATTCAGCCCACTGAGTCTGCTCCAGCATTCATTGGGATTGTAGCTGATCTGAAAATCCTCAGTTCTACTTTCCTGCCTTTTTCCCAAAATCCTTTAATGCAGCCCATCATTTCCTTGTGAGTTGCCTGCTTTCAGTCCCACTAGTTTGTCAAATACTTTGTTCTTCATTAGAGACAAAATTACAAGATCTTTCCTCGAATGAGCACCTCGCTTACCTGTTATCTTTGGGATGGTTATAGTGTTATCCACCATCAATACCAATGCAAATTATTGTTTAATATTTTCTGCCATTTTTCTGTTCAACATTAATAATGCCCCAGTTGCATGCTCTAAAGGGCCAACATTTACTTTAATTACTTCCTTTCTTTTATATGTCCACAGATGTGCCTTTCTTGCCAGTTTATTTTCAAAATCCATTTGCTCCTCTTTTTTTTGTTATCCATGCTATTTCCTAATAGATTCACAATTCTCTGGCCTACCACTGGTTTTCACTAAAAACAGGAATTGCTGGAAAACTCAGCAGATCTGGCAGCATCTATGGAGAGAAATCAGAGTTAACATCTTGGATCCAATGACCGTCATTCAGAACTGATGATAGCTAAAGCCATCCCCACCCATCATTTACTCTTCCTCCTGCTCCCATTCCATCTTTTGCATAAATAGCAACCTTTTCCTCGCTACCATAGGACTCCCATTTCTTCCCCTTGCCACTCTTTATTTCCACGCAAACCGATTCCACATTATGATCTATTGCACCAGTACCACTACTCACTACCACATTGATACCTTCCTTTATTAACAAAGCCATACTATCTCTTATACTTTCTGTCCATTCTTCCAGAATGTCAAATACAAATGAATATGAAGTCCCTATTCTTGGTCACCTTGCCACCATATGTCTGCAAGAGATATAAAGTCATATTCATTTTTCTTTCTACTTGTGCTATCACTCTGTCTCCTTGTTACAAATGCTGCATGCATTCAGATAATCTTTGATTTTTTACCATTATTACTGTGAATGATTTCTGCTCTACTTGTTCACATATGTTTGCTACACCTCATGTCACACTCTTCACTACCTTGATTTTTAAACTTCCCTTCAATGAACCCTTTTCTCCTCACCATTAATTAGTTAAAAGCCCTACTGACAACTCCAGTTATATGATTCTCCAGGACACTCATTCAATGTCGTTCAAATGAGTCTGAGTCCAAACAGATTAGCTCTCTCTTTCCCCAGTACTTAAGCCAGTACCCATGCCAATCTTTGAGCCATGCATTTGAGCCATCTCACATCTTATTTACCCCGTGTCAACTTGTATATGGCTCAGGAAATAATCAGGAGATTAAGCCTTTATAATTCTGCTGTTTAATTAAGCTCCGAGCTGCTCATAATCCCTCCACAGAACTTCTTTCTTAGCCCAACGCATGCTGTTGCTACCGAAGTGAACCACAACAACTGGATTCTTCCCCTCCCACTCCAAGCTCCTCTCCAGCCTGAAAGAAATGTCCTGAACCTGAGCACAGGTCAGCGACACAGCCTCAGGACTCTGTGCCTTTGCTGCAGAGAACAACATCTACTTCTCTAACTATGCTATCTTCTATTGGTAGATGTGTTTGCTTTCTCCACTTAATTAGCACTTGGGATCACTGTGATATGGTCAGTTTGTTCATCCTCTCTGCATTGTACCTTCATCCATATGTGGAGCAAGAACTACGTGCCTCGTGGCAAAGGATCCCCATATCAGCCGAACACCTTGTTGCCTGACCATAGAACAAATGTGATGCAATTAATCTAAGAGGTGTGACTACATCCTGCAACAGAGTGTCAGGTACATAGCCCCTTCCCTGATGTGTCACAGTATTCTCAGCTTTGACCTTAGTTCATCAACTCTGAGTCAATGTTCCAAGAAGCCAACACTTGCTGCAAATGTGGTCAGAGTGGATCACACTGACATCCACCAGCTCCCACATACTACACCTACAACTTATTATTTGCCCAGCTGTATCTATTCTACTTGATTTGTTAATTCGGATGTTAAACATTTTAAAAGTCAATTTCTTAACTGTAATCTTTGTCTACAACAATGTCTCTTGATTTAATGTCTCCTTGGCCAATCAAATGAGACACAGAAGTAATACCCACCAATCACCTGCCTGTTTTCCTATAGTGTCAGATTTTGGCTCTGACAGTAGAAACATGTTGAAACAATGTTCACATCCACCAGATATAAAATTGCTTAGATGTGTCCTGCACACAAAAAGTAGAACAAATCTAAACTGACCAATTATATTCCCATCATTCTACCCTTGATCATCAGGACGTTCTTGATGGACAAAGGTGCTGAAGATTAGATTAGATTAGATTACTTACAGTGTGGAAACAGGCCCTTCGGCCCAACAAGTCCACACCACCCCGCCGAAGCGCAACCCACCCATACCCCTACATCTACCCCTTACCTAACACTGTGGGCAATTTAGCATGGCCAATTCACCTGACCTGCACATCTTTGGACTGTGGGAGGAAACCGGAGCACCCGGAGGAAACCCACGCAGACATGGGGAGAACATGCAAACTCCACACAGTCAGTCGCCTGAGGCGGGAATTGAACCCGGGTCTCTGGCGCTGTGAGGCAGCAGTGCTAACCACTGTGCCACCGTGCCGCCCACAAATAGAATAGAAGAGGGGAGGTTAAAGTGATGTCATGGTAGGGACTTCTTATGAAATTACCCTAGGCCCAATCACCTTCAGCTGCTACATGAACGTCCTCTTCTCCATCATAAGGTCAGAAGCAGGAAAGTTTGATTTTGATTGTACAACGTTCAGCATCATTCATGGCTCACATAATGATGCAATTCATAACCAAAGGAAGCAAGATCTGGAATATATCCAGGCTTGGGTTCATAAGTAGCAACTAAGATTCATGCCACACAGGCGTCACACAATGACCAACTCCATCAAGAGAGAATCTAGCTATTGCCCCTGCCTATTCAATGGCATTATATTGCTACATTGCTGTCACCATACTGAGGGTTACTACTGACTTGAAGCTGAACTGGACTAGCCATAGAAACGGTGGTTACAAGAGAAGGTCAGAGACAAGAAATCCTGCAATGAGTAAATCACCTCTCGACTCCTTAATAGCCACTCACTATCTACAAGACACTAAGCAAGAGTTTAATGGTATATTCCCCACTTTCCTCAATGAATACAACTCCAATAACAACTATAACAACAAGTTTAATACTATTCAGGACACTGCAGCCACCTGCTTGACACCATGTCCTTAAATATTCTCTTCCTCCACAATGATGCACAAAGCAGGACCACCTAGAAGATCCACAGCAGAGTCACCAAGGCTCTTTAGGCAGCAATTTAAAACCCATAACAACTACCATCTAGAAGAATAAAGGCAGCAGAGAGATGGGAATAACACCATCTGCAATTTATCATCCAAGCCGCACATTATCCTCAATTGGAAATATGTTGCTGTTCCCTCACTATCACTGGTTCAAAATCATGGAACTTCCTCTCTAAAAGTACTGTAAGTGCACCTACACCAGATTGACTGTATCAATTCAAAGAGGCAGCTCACTATCATCACTTTCTCAAGAGCAACCAGGGATGGTCAATAAATGCTGGTCCAGCCAGTGAAACCCATCTGTCCTGGACAATCAAAAAAAGTCAACATGCCTGTTACATGCTTAAAACTCTAATAAATTTGTCAAATATAATTGTCCTTTCACAAAATCATGTTGACTGTCAAATTTCATTGTGATTTTCCAAGTATCCAAATGTTCTAAGCTATTATCTCCTTATTGTGAATCTAGTATTTACCCTCATACACATGGTTGGGCTTGTTGACCTATAACCTTCTGTCTCCCTCATTTTTAAGTTGTGCTCATCTTCAGAGCTGCGTAGCATATTGACACACATTGTTCAGGTTCATTTGCAAAGAATAAGGAAATACAAATGGCAGCATATGATTATCAGCAACAAGAAAACTGATACATCATAGCTGCAGGAGACAGGGGAGATACTAAACAAGTATTTTACATCAGTATTTACTGTGGAAAAGAATATGGAAGATATAGAATGTAGGGAAATAGATGGTGACATCTTGAAAAATGTCCATATTACAGAGGAGGAAGTGTTGGATGTCGTGAAATGCATAAAAGTGGATAAATCACCTGCCCAGGTGTACCCTAGAACTCTGTGGGAAGCTAGGGAAGTGATTGCTGGGCCTCTTACTGAGATATTGATATCATCGATAGTCACAGGTGAGGTGCCGGAAGACTGGAGGTTGGCTAACATGGTGCCACTGTTTAAGAAAGGAGGTAAGGACAAGCCAGGGAACTATAGACCAGTGAGCCTGACGTTGATGGTGGGCAATTTGTTCGAGGGGATTCTGAAGGACAGGATGTACATGTATTTGGAAAGGCAAGGACTGATTAGGGATAGTCACCATGGCTTTGTGTGTGGGAAATCATGTTTCACAAATTTGATAGAGGTTTTTGAAGCAGTAATGAAGGGGATTGATGAGGGCAAAGTGGTAGATGTGATCTATATGGACTTCAGTAAGGCGTTCGACAAGGTTCTCCATGGAAGACTGGTTAGTAAGGTTACGTCTCATGGAATACAGGGAGAATTAGGCAGTTGGATACTGAACTGGCTCAAAGGTAGAAGGCAAAGGGTGTTGGTGAAGGGTTGTTTTTCAGACTAGAGGCCTTTGGCCAGTGGAGAGCCACAAGGATCAGTGCTCGGTCGATTATTTTTCATCGTTCACATAAATGGTTTGGATGTGAGCATGAGAGATATAATTAGTAAGTTTGCAGATGACACCAAAATTGGAGTTGTAGTGGATAGCAAAGAAGGTTACCTCAGATTACAACGGGATCTTGATCAGATGGGCCAATGGGCTGAGAAGTGGCAGATGGAGTTTAATTCAGATAAATGTGAGGTGCTGCATTTTGGGAGAGCAAATCTGAGCAGGTACACTTAACGGTAAGGTCCTAGGGAGTGTTGCTGAACAAAGAGACAGAGGAGGAGTGCAGGTTCAGATCTGTTTGAAAGTGGAATCGCAAGTAGATAGGATAGTGAAGAAGGCATTTGGTATGCTTTCCTTTATTGGTCAGAGCAGTGAGTACAGGAGTTGGGAGGTCATATTGCGGCTGTACAGGACATTGGTTAGGCCACTGTTGGAATTTTGCGTGCAGTTCTGGTCTCCTTCCTATCAGAAAGATGTTGTGAAACTTGAAAAGGTTCAGAAAAGATTTACAAGGATGTTGCCAGGGTTGGAGGATTTGAGCTATAGGGAGAGGCTGAATAGGCTAGGGCTATTTTTCCTGGAATGTCGGAGGTTGAGCTGTGACCTTATGGAAGTTTATAAAATCATGAGGGGCATGGATAGGATAAATAGACAAAGTCTTTTCCCTGGGGTGGGGGAGTCCAGAACTAGAGGGCATAGGTTAGGGTAAGAGGGGAAAGATATACAAGAGACTTAAGGGTCAACTGTTTCATGCAGAGGGTGGTACGTGTATGGAATGAGCTGCCAGAGGAAGTGGTGGTGGTGGCTAGTACAATTGCAACATTTAAAAGGCATCTGGATGGGTATATGAATAGGAAGGGTTTGGATGGATATGGGCCAGGTGCTGACAGGTGGGACTAGATTGGGTTGGGATATCTGGTCAGCATGGACGAGTTGGACCGAAGGGTCTATTTCCATGTTGTACATTTCTATGATTCTCTAACTCTTAGTGGAGAACAGAGGTACTATTTGAGTATAAACTAAGGAAGAACCCCATATTTAGGAGCACCACTTTGACTGGGACAACACATGCTTCCTAAGACAAGCCAAACAGAGACATGCACGAGAATTCTTAGGAGCATGCCATTCCAACCGGAACTCTACCAACAAACGTATTGATGTGGACCCCATTTATCACCCCCTGAGAAAAAGAACAGGAAATGGCATCACCATAGGAAATGACATCACCAGCCCAAAGAAACCCAAACATATAAACAGAAAGCAGAATCATCAGCAGTCCTTCATCCGGAGGCTCACTGAAGATGGTACCTAGTATGGTGACGAAATGTCTGAAAATGAACCTTCCAGCTCAGTGAGCAAACCTACATCCAATAACCTCTTAATGGGTGGAGTTCTGGATTGCTGATCCAATAATGTTACCACTATCACACCCCTGGGTCTCTTTTATACCTTTTCCTGCCAATCTTCTTTTCTCCCCCTACTGTATTTTTAAGCTAGATGAGATGAATGATTACTAATCAATTCAATGTTGGAGATATTTTTCTTAATCACCAGCATGACTTTGTTTTTGTTTTTAACTACTAACCATAACCAGTTAGTCACCCATTGAATATTGCCATGCAAAGCTCTTTATGGGCAATGCAAACCATCAAAAAGAGAGGGGGAGGTAGGAAACGTGGGAAGGGGCTAAAACAAAATGAAGTTGGAGGGGATATATAGAGGAACCTCGATTATCTGAACAAGATGGGCGGGCACTATTTCGTTCGGAAAATTGATTATTCGGTTAATCGATTCAAAGCCTCTCCTCTGGGACTCAGAGTTTTGTGTTAAGTCTGTTCCCCGTTCAAGAGAGGAGACTGCAGCACACCGCCCCCCCCCCCCACCAACCCTGTCCAACACCGTCCCCACTCTGCCTCCAACTCTGTCCAACTCCGCCCCCCCCCTTGTGCCCCCCCCCCCAAACCTGTCCCACACCTAACCCTGTCCAACACCGCCCCCCCCCGCCGGCCCGTAACACCACTCCCGCCCGGCCCAACCTGTCCAACACCCAACCCCACCTTCCGACCCCACCCACCCCCAACCCCATCCAACAACCAAACCCGACCCCCACCCACCCCCAACCCACTCCAACTCCGAAAACCGTTCCATCTATCCCCAACCCTGTCTAACACCCAACCCCGCCCTCCGATCCCACCCACCCAAACCCGTCCAACACCCAACCCTGCCCCCAACCCCACCCCCCACCTGTCCCCAACCCCATCCAACTCCTAACTGCAACCCCAACCCCATGCAATACGCAACCCCTCCCCGCCCGCCCCAACCCCATCCAACACCCAACCCCACCCCCAACCTGTCCAACACCCAACCCCATCCAACGCCTAAATCTGCCCACCCCAACCCCCCTGTCTAACACCCAACCCCACCCCCGCCCACCGCCAACCCTGTCCAACACCCAACCCTGCACCCAACCCCATCCAGCACCTAAATCCGCCCACCCCAACCCTGTCCAACACCCAACCCCACCCCAGCCTGCCCCCAACCCTGTCCAACACCCAACTCCGTCCAACACCTAAATCCATCCACCCTAACCCCATTCAACACCCAACCCCAGACACAGACAGACGCAACTTTTTACTGCAACCTTTTGACAGGTTCCACGTCTACCCTGTCCAGGACAATGTTAGGGAGAACATCTGGGGAAGTGGGGTTTAGAGTATACCCTGTGTAGAAGCCCATGGAAAGTGTGGGTAGAGGGAGAATGGGCAGGTCAGTCATTTTGAGATGGTGCCTGGGCTCCCATCGATGTCCAGGACTGTTCTCGGCAGCATTTCAGTAAGCTGAGGTCGTTTTTAATCACTGTAAACACAAAACACGATCAGGGTTGAAACAGTTCTTTGATGTAATGTTTCAACCAGGACCTCGAGGTCTCCTCTAGATAAGCCGATATTCGGATAATTGATATTCGGATAATCGAGGTTCCTCTGTGCTGGGTCTGCTTTTGTTTTAAACCAACCTGTTCAGAAATGTTACTACACATCTCTGGAACTAGTGGGGCTTGATCCCAATATGCCACAAGAGCCCACAAGCTGAATTAGGCAAGTATGGGGATTGAAACCATGACCTTTGTGTCATCAGCTTCATACTTTGACCATCTTAGCTAACCAGCCTCCAAGCTGTTTGTATCTGTTTTCTAGGTAATTTCTAAACAACCTATGCAAATGTGTGAGTACTCACCTCAGTAGCAGGTGGGACCTGAACCTGAGTCTCCTGGCTCAGAGATAGGGAAACTACTACTGCACCACAAAAGCCCTTTTTGGGTCTGCTATATTTTTAATCAACCTGTTAAGATGACATGTTATGACACAACTCTGGAGCAGGTGGGATTCGAATCTAATCTTTCTGGCTCAGAGACAGGGACATTGTCACAAAGGGCTCAGGTGCTGAATTCCAGCTGAACAGACCACTGCTCAATACCAAGGGAACTCATACTCAACGCTCTATGAGCAGATTAATTAGTAATTCTCCATCAGCCTTGTAGGGTTATCACATGTCTCTGGAAACAAAAATCTTATCCTTTTACATTAGACACAAAGAATTTACATCAGGGACTTGGAGTACGATAACCATCCCAACAACAGTTCATTAAATCATTATGCTAGACCATGTTCGTTAATAAAATATTGTAGAATCCCTCTTTACCTTGGGCAATTTTAAAAATTTTGAACAAATCGTTTAAGAGAAATAAAGTTATACGCAATGTATTTAGTTGAAAAGACAGTCATTGAAAATGGCACCTTGTTAGAGCAATAAAAGCAAATCACCATTTCTATTGATGCTGAATATAACTGAGAGATCATTTTAATCGATTACTTTGGAACTCCAGTTCATTGGTCGCACTGTGGTTACTAAGGGAACATTTGTTTCAGTGGGCAGTTAAAAAAGTGAGATAACTACTGGAGTTCAAACATTTGCTGTGTTCTACTGTGCACATATTAGCAACAGCAATAATTTTAAAAAAATGTTTTCAAGTGTTGCCATTCTAAATGTACATTTGTACATTCGTACAAAAGTGCTAAAATGAACTCTAAAAATGGAGCAGCCTCATCACTCAAAACAAAGCTTTATTCTAAGACTACTTTAAATCTTCTGATAGTGGAACAAGGAAAGCAAACTATCATTTGCAATAAGCACTGCTTTTCTAGGGAGACAGCCCGTTAATTTCACAGCGATAACCTATTTAAGTTTCCACACTAAACAACGAAGGACTACATATGCTGAAAATCTGAAACAAGGACAGAAATTGGTGGAGAAGCTCAGCATGTCTGGCAGCACCTGTACTGTCAATTCTGGAGAAGGGTTATTGGACCTGAAATGTCGACTTTGCTTTCTCTCCACAGATGCTACCAAATCTGCTGAGTTTCACTAGCAATTTCTGTTCTCATAAATACTATATATGTTTCATATAATATGTTATGAATTATACTAATTCCGCTGCAAGTTCTGATAATTAACAGCAATCTGTTCTGAGAGCAAATGAAAAATATTGTTTGACAAAAATATATTTGGTAAATATAGACCTCAGATAAAATGAAAGCCCTATCACAATAAACATTTTTTCATTGAAGACATCATTCATTTTCAATATTTTTTCAATGATAAACCCAAATGCTGATTAGCTTGGATTTTGTCAAAAATACATATTTGTTTCAAATACATCTATATATTTTAGATGATTTGTTTTTCAATCCTAAAGAACAGTTTCACAATATTGCACAGTATTGGTAACACTGACATTCCTTCCCTAATAGTAACTTAGAAACAATTTTTATGATTGTGGTCATGAAATCAAAATAAATTTGCCAGAGAAAATGTAGAATTAAGATGGTAAAATTCTACACTAAAATGAAATAAGGTGGCTATATGGAAAAATGCATTATCTTGAAAATAAAACAAGAAAATTACTTAAAGTTACAGTACCTAACTTCTGTCCTGTGTTTCCAGATTGCAGCTTGTCTCCTTCAATTTTAAATCAGAAATACAAAATTAACATAGAAGCAGTCTTTCAGGTACAGAAAAAGACAACCTCTGTTTCTACACTACAGCAAGTGACATCTTGGGGCAGGAGAAGTACAAACAATTTGCAGGAAGCAGTGAAGATCACTTGTGTCCAAGTCTTAGGTGCTCTCATTAACTATTATTCAGCAGCAAGATGCATTCTCCAGCTACCACATTGAAGAAAAAAACTTACAAAATAATAAAAACACACATTAAGCAAAGAAATACACATTTACGTACCATCATCTTTACACTCTTCTGGAAGTTTTGCCTTTTTACCTAATCGTGGATCAAGCCAAGATGTTGTCTTGGTGTTATGGCTAAGAATAAAAAAAACAGCTCGAGCATTTTTTAAAAGAATGAATTAGTAATTCAAGTCAAAGTGCAATCAATAGATTTACTTACACAATCTAATTAGCTATAAAAGAAGTGTAACAGAAATTGCTTAAGTTAAACTGAAACAAATGCTCCAAATTAAGTTCACTAAAAATGCCAATTTAGAAGTTTCATAAAAATTTGATTGAAATGCATTACTCGATAAAGTAGACTTCGCCTTTTTCTGTGTATGCCATCTCCCAGTTCTCAGGCAATGGGCCCAACTCATCACTATCTTCGACTCTTGTCTGTTTTTCTGAAACAGAATCTTCTTTCATTCCCTTTGTAAGGCCATAGACTGGTGCAGCGCAAGGATGTGAAAAAATCTCATCTGAGGCATCAGTGCTTTTGTCTTCGTGTTCACCAGATTCTGTTGGAGGATACAGGTAATCAGCCCAAGAAGAAATACCCACCAAACAATCACCAAAGTAATCATCTAGCTTTGTTGGAAGTTATTCATCAGACAGAACCACAAATTTGGCACACTCAAGGGTACTCATGTAATCTCAATTTAAAATTGAACAAAAACAAACTTTTCTTTGTATAATCATGCAACTTAGAACACTAATGTGTCTAAAATAGAGCCCGCTAAATAAATCAGCAATAACAAATAAGTACACTTTAAAATCTAAATGAATTCAAATAAAAATAAAGATTTAAGCAAAATATGTACAAGAAACCACACATCAGTTTTAGTATCAAATATATGCTGGAAAAACGACTTGCAGATTTGACACTAGACATTAAGAAAAAAATGGTTTTGAAACAAACTAAATTAACATTCAACTGTTCTAAAACTACCCAATGTCAGTTATTCAAAACTTGTGCTAATCTACTCATATTTAACTGTTTGGGCATATGTTCCAAAAGAAACACAGATTTTCTTTTGCTTTATTTGGAAATGACTCATTATATGGATTCTATTGTTCTATTTACCCAGATTCTTAATTTAAAAAATTAAGTGAAGCAAACTCAAATTCCATTCAGCTATTCATTTTCCCCATCTGTGTGAGCTTGCCACGCCAGTTTCTTACTCCATTGGATTCAAGATTTGGTGTTTACTTGCTTGATCAGATGTCCTAACTGTCTGCAACAGGGGTGGCACAGTGGCTCCATGGTTAGCATTGCTGTCTCACAGTGTGAGAGACTCGGGTTTGATTCCAGCCTTGGGCAAATGTCTGTATGATGTTTGCACATTCTTCCCGTGTCTGTGTGGGTTTCATCTGGGTCCTCCCACAATCCAAAGATGTGCAGGTTACGTGAATTGGCCAGCCTAATGCCCATAGTACTCAGGGATGCGTAGGCTAAGTGCATTAGTTAAGGGAAATGCAGAGTAATAGATGCAGGGGAATGGGTCTGGGTGGGATACTCTTTGGAGGGTCGGTGTGAACTTGATGGCCTGTTTCCACACTGTTGGGATTCTAATATGTTTCTTATGAATTTGGTGCTAATTAGGGATGTTTAGCTTTCTTCCAAATCACCATATCCATTCCAAACCAAAATAAAAGATGGGCATAAGTAAAAGGCCTCAAAGTTGATACAATCTATTCGTCCAAACTTGGAAACAAAGGAAGGGGAGAAATAGAAATGGGAGCCAATTAAACCAGCAGTATTTTCCATCACTACTCCACATGAAATTAACATCATCTCTGGGGTCTGCATATGTGCAATTATATCCTGAACTACAGACTTTACTATCAGTGATGCCAAGCTCCTCCATTACATGTGCTGTTAAGTTCTCACTCAAGTAGAAATCAATGCTCTGATGAGAAGATGCTCTTTTACACTATTAGTCTACAGGGTAACCTCAATTATCCAAATGACATGGGTGGGTATTTTGTTCAGATAATCAAATGTTCGGATAATTGAATATTTGGATAACACAGTTTACCCAAGCATCGGGACCTTGAGGTCTTGTTTGGATAATCTGAAATTCGGATAATCAAAGTTCGGATAACTAAGGTTGCTCTCTAACTATAAACACCCACGATGAAGTTAAACACAATAACGTTGAATAGAGGTGTAACTAGGAATTTAACAGAATACTAAATTAATAATTATTGCTGAAAACTCTTCTACCCTAATCCTTAAGTTGATACCAGAATAAAATTAATTACTGCAAAGGAGAGTTCTAGCCTACAGAAGTTTAATTTCATTACTGATGACAAAATTCAGGTTTTTAATCATAAGATCCCCACAGTGTGGAAAAAGGCCATTTGGCTAGTCTACATCAACTCTTCGAAGAGCGTCTTACCCAGACCCAGCTCCCCACCGAACCCCTGTAAGACTACACTCACCATGGCTAACCAACCTAGCCTACACATCCCCAGACACTGTAGGCAATTTTATTGTGGCCAATCCACCTAATATGTACATTTTTGGACCGTGAAAGGAAACCCACGTAGACACAGGGTGAATGTGCAAACTCCACACAATCACCCAAGGCTGGAATCAAACCCAGGTCCCTGGAGCTGTGAGCTATTGTGCTGCCACAGTCAGAGATATATTTTAATATATGAAGGTAACAAGAACTAACAGCTCAAAGTAGTTCCAAATAAACACAATAACGTTGAATAGAGGTGTAACTAGGAATTTAACAGAATACTAAATTAATAATTATTGCTGAAAACTCTTCTACCCTAATCCTTAAGTTGATACCAGAATAAAATTAATTACTGCAAAGGAGAGTTCTAGCCTACAGAAGTTTAATTTCATTACTGATGACAAAATTCAGGTTTTTAATCATAAGATCCCCACAGTGTGGAAAAAGGCCATTTGGCTAGTCTACATCAACTCTTCGAAGAGCGTCTTACCCAGACCCAGCTCCCCACCGAACCCCTGTAAGACTACACTCACCATGGCTAACCAACCTAGCCTACACATCCCCAGACACTGTAGGCAATTTTATTGTGGCCAATCCACCTAATATGTACATTTTTGGACCGTGAAAGGAAACCCACGTAGACACAGGGTGAATGTGCAAACTCCACACAATCACCCAAGGCTGGAATCAAACCCAGGTCCCTGGAGCTGTGAGCTATTGTGCTGCCACAGTCAGAGATATATTTTAATATATGAAGGTAACAAGAACTAACAGCTCAAAGTAGTTCCAAATAAAAATCATATCCTAAATGCAAACAAAGAGTTAAGAATCAAAATTCAACAGGACTGGGCCTTTGCATAACTTAAACTATAGATATATCCAACAGATAATTTTTTTATTGTCGAAACCTAACATGCACAGATGCTATTAAGGGTGTGGAGAGACATGATGATTTGAGCTATTATTTGTATGCCTCCCTCTCACTGAAATGCACATTTTTGCCACTTGGAACAGGTTGTGACATTCTGGCACGTTATGAAATTCTAAGAAACAAGTCAAAAATATTATACCGGAAAGGCTATCCTATTTCAGATAGAACATAAATTAATGCATTTGTGGGGGCATCCTTGTAAAATTACAGAATTTGGAGGATTCACTGAAAACCTAACATGAATTTGTAAACTGAAACTTTTGACAACATGCACTGGCAATATTTCATTGTATATTTAGATTACAAAAATAATTCATTATTCCATCTGCCTTGTACCAAGATCCTATAATGACTCACCTGAAGTATGTGGTAGGTTACCCACATTCTTTGATTGGTATGCTCTCAATTTCAAATTAATGTTATTAATTCTTATGTTTTATCAGAGGCTTATAGTGGTAAGGTGAGTTCCCCAAGGGAGATTACAGCTTGTTAAATGCATTATTCCATCCATAATTCACCTAATTAATATTCAATTTTCTATCTTACCAAAACATGCCAAACAAGCTAGAAGTCACAAATTTTTCACATGGAAGTCAAAGCAGATACCTGACCACATCAGCTCACCTCTGGGTACGAGCAGCATCGATGTTGCTCAGCACCTCCAGGCATTATCCATATGCACCACTTGTCTATGGAGATTGGTATTTGACATCATCCAACTTCTCACGAGCATCATACATTTCTCTGCTCCACTTGAAGGCCATTCACAAAGCACAAATATGCATTACAAAGTGAACCAGCAACTTGCACTGAAAGGCTGCTGCAAGGACACCTAGCATTCAGCAACAAGCATCCAGCTCATGGATTGGACATGGCTATATCTCAGGGCTGCTCATTTTCTCCCTCAGCATTCACTCACTTAGTGCCCACCTGCAGGTTTGTAGTATTGCAGTCTTACCTTGCCTGGCCTGTCTTAACTTGCCATGCCTGTTAGCATGCTGATGCTTCATCCAGAGAAAAAGCTACAAGTCCTGATGCATTGATGTGATTTTTTTTTGCCCAGAGTCAGGCTGCTGGTTAGCAGGGATCTGTCTGATGGAGAACATATTGCTATATGGTCAACAAAAATGTCAATCTAATATCTGCATCATGTGCTATCTGCCTGCATGGCAAACACACTGCACGTTTCTTTAACCAGACTGCCATACCAGCAAGTGCATGGGGGCTAGTCCACAGTCCAGTCAGTGTGTGGCAGGGAGAATGAAGGCCTGGTACGGTCAGTCACTGGCACATTCTGACAGCCCAGGGGCTTGGCTATTGTCAGTTGTCCACCTGGTATGCTTATAGTCAGAGGAACTATGCAGTGCAGGGAGTGTTCATAGAAACATAGAAAATAATAGTGGGAGTAGACCATTTGGCTAATCAAGCTTGCTCTGCCATTCATTGTGACCATGGCTTACCATCCAATTCAATATCCTGTTCACTGAAGATAGGGTGTGAGGAGAGGGGAGGAGTAAAAGTAGATGGAGTTGAAGCCCAGAGAGAGAGAGTACAACAATTGGATAGACATAGGAATAGGTAAAGGTCAGTCTGGAGAATCAACAGCTGCCAGTTGGGATCATTGGGACCTTTTTTTGATTGCTAGTTTCATTCTTTTAAAAAAAATTCTGCTTTGCTATTCATATGACCAAAGTGAACAACGTCACACTTCCCAATCTTGCACTCCATCTTCCTCTTTTATTCCAATTACTTAACCTGTCTATGTCAATTTGGAGCATCTTTGTGATCACCTCATAGTTTGAATTCCCTTCTAGTTCTATATCATCAGCAAACATAGATACATCACTTCTTGTCTCTTTGTCTAAGACATTAATATAGAATGTAAATAGATGAGGTGTCAGCACTGATGCTTGTGGCACTCTATCGTCACAGCCCACCAACATGAAAATATCTCAGTTATTCCTGTTTTCTATCTGTTAACAAATCTTCTATCCATGCTCACCTCCTTCCCCCAAACTCTATGAACCCCTAACTCTTGTATAAACCTTTTGTGTAGTAGGTTATCAAATTTGGATATCCAAGTAATCTACATCTACTATTTCCTTTCTATTTACTCTGCTATTACATTTTCAAACAAAAACGCGAATAAATTTGTTAAACATGATTTCACTTTTGTAAAGCCATCCTGATTGATGCGAATCAATAACATTTTGCTTTCCAAATGATGTTAAAAGTTAAGACTTATTTGATCATACATCCAACTGGTGTTTAGTTCCTTGCTTTCTCTCTCCCTTATTCCTTGAATAGTGGTGCTACATTTGCTAAGTTCCATTCTTCTAGGAGCCTTTTAGAATCTGGAGAATTTTGCAAAATTATAACTGGCACATCAACTATCTCTGCAGCTCCTCTTTTAGAACACTAGACTGTAAGCCATCAGGTACTGGGAATTTGTTGGATTTCATACATCCCAATGGATTCTGATTGCTTTAATGTGGTCAAAGTTACCTCAATGTAAGCAAACAAACAAACTAAAAATAGATTGTGAAATCATAGAACACACCAGATGCTATAATTCTATTTTAAACAGGCCAACCATTCACAGTACAGATGTAAAATTCAAAATGTAAGAATTGCAGTGTAATTTTAAAGATGAGATAACATGCTCCAAAAACATCCCCAATTATATCTATCCTCAAATGCATTCACATTATTGCAAAAATGCTCACAAGACCACTTCTGAGGAAGATAAACTTTGCTGTAAGACAAGCACCAGGTGTGTACAAATTGGTTCTTTCATGGTAAATAGTTTTCACAGCTGTATTAAGCAGCTTATTTGTTACATGTAGCTTATTTCAGTACAAACAAGTACACACCCTTCCCTGTGGAAGGGAAATTTAACTCTCCTTGAAAAGAAGCACAACATCAGCAGAGCAGCCAGAATGCCAGAATCATTTAGTGTCAGCCATACATAAATGCTCTTGACACTGAGTCACCAAATCACTGTAGCTTGGCAGCTATATGAATGTAATTTTGGTATAATCCCAGAGTATAGCTAGTGTAGATCTATTTGCAAACTAAAGTTCTTTTATGGAGTCAGGTAGTATACATTTACTGAGCCTGATCTACAAAATTCTTGCATGTTCTGTGGTCCACTCAGGACTATTGCTCAGATGACTCACTACCTGGTGTTATACATGCTGCTTACACGCACTGTTCCCACATTTCCACCTTCCACAGGTGGTAACGTGCCACACAACATGTTTGCTGCATGTTTTTCTCCAGAGACCAGTGATTGAAACTTCTCTCCGGGTCACTCTGAAAAATTAACATAAATGAACAAACCTGTAATACCCAGTGGCCTGGAGAGAGATAAGGTTCATATAACATGAGTCCAATTGGGGTGTATTAAAATTAATATTTAATCCTAACAAGATGGAGAAGAGAGAAGTAGAGGAGAAGCTTGTGCTTTCTCTTTGCAGAACAGACTGTAATTGCTTACCTCCATTCTAGATGAGAACAAATAGAACTCGCTTAAATGAACTAAGCATGTCAGAATGACAGGGAGCCCTAAAACCCTCTCAAAATCCTTTATTTCAAAGTGAAGTATGCTGACCACTTGACAGCCAAGGAACTCTACATTATTCAACATTTAAGTTTTGGTGTAGAGTTCATTGTATAATTTGTTTGCCTGTTTTCAACTCTACATGTTTCACAAGGATTCAAAACTGGATGCAGATTGCTGATAATGGATCTGACAACACATCCACTTTGGTATTTTAATTTTTTTTCATGAGAGTGGAAAAATAATTAAAAGGGAAGATTAATGTATAATTAATTAGTAATACATTAGTAATTTAGAGAGAAAAGTTCAAATATTTCACACGGTATTATTGAGATTTCATTGTGGATAGTTGTGTAAACCAACGAATGGGATAAAAATGGAAAAATATGAACACAAATCGGTTCAAAATTATTCAGGTTATGTGTTTGATGAGGATGAATAAGGACAAGCATTTTTCATTAAAATAAAGCAATAAATATTAACAATGGAAGGAATTAATAGATAATACATATAATTACACAGATGGAATGGTTTTGCCTTTTATGTTTTCCTCTAGAGACGGGCATATTTATTTAGTCCCACGTGCGTTTTAAAAAGGCATAGTACAGATGAGAACAAACAATTTTGATTGCTCCATTATAGGCACAATGGTGCAGATAGAAACAGAGGTACTCTGTTTTTTTAAAAAATATCTATAACAAATACCTTTACTATAATGTTGGAAATGTAGTTGAATTTTCAGCCATTAAGGAAACCTATGCAATAAATTTTACTGCATTGTAACAATTATAGTTGAACCCTGAACAGCTTTCAAATTCATAAAAGTACCTGCACAAAATTACTTAAACAAAGACACTTTCAAACATCATTTTTTGAGCTGGAGTAGTGGTGGCCCATAAGATAGTTTCCTAAATTGTGCACAATGTACCTGCATACTGAAAGTCATTCACTTCAACTTATCTTCACCTATTTGAATGCATAAACTATGTTAATTCATAAACCAATATCTTCACATCTTTACAGCTCATGCAATTGAATTATGCTCTGTATTTCCTAGATAAGCCAATGAAACAGCAGCTGCTTGTGAAAATCTGGTAATGGTGCTACTAAGCAAGACAACAGAATTCCATTCACATCATTTGGGAATTAGACAGATTGTCAAAACATTTTATATTTTGTCATTTACTGCTGCCAGTACATTTAGATGGGACAGACATGAACACTATTCTCAAAGGGAATATGGAAGCAAAATAGTCACACATATTGCTTCCAAACAAGATACTGAAATATGAATAACTGCATATGTAACAGAGCACATGAAAATTTCCTATATGATGTTTATTTGTAATATACTTCTCTGTAATAAAGTTAAGCTCTATCTTCATTCAAGTTTTTAGTAAGCTATTAATCATTTAATTGCAAGCCCACTGGAAACAAATTATATCAGTTTTACACAGATTACACAGAAAGTTATTAAATCAGTATACCATTTTTTAAAGATGATAGTGACCAAATCTGTACAATGAATTATATTTTCATAACATTCAAAATTAAAATGAGAAATCAACACAAAAATATGTTCTAACTCATCAGTGTTTTCCTATGATTTTCATATTGTTTCTTCTTTCTCCTAGTACTTATGGATAGTCAAAGGAAGATGAAAGCAATCACGTACTTGTTTAATGTTTCAAAATGCTCAATTCCTCCCTCTGCCATCCTGAGGACTCATTATGGAGTGCTTTAGCTTTATGAGATTTTAGCTAAAAGAACAATTTGTTTTCTTTGACTAAAATTTACAATGTTGCACCAATGCTTCTCTGACACTGGTTTACCCAGCAGCTTTTTGACAAATTATCTCATATACAAACTACAAATTAATCCACCAGAGATTTTATTTTAGATAATGCAGGTGTTGTGCAACTCCTATGCTCACATGCTTTTTCAACTTTGATTTACAGTACAGATATTTTGATGGGAATTAACAATTACCCTAAAAGAAACAGCTGATGATCAATTATAGCACTTATTTAAATATTTAAACAGTACATTTACTTTTTTGGATGTGAAGTAGTGACAATTCTAGCTTTCCAGACTTATTGCAGTAAAACATCTCAGCAGCCATGATACCAGTGTTTGTGGCTAATCTCCGAAGTTGCAAGATATTTTTAAAGAAACATGTTGATTTGTTTACAGGTGGATGCAAAAAATTACGAAGTCAAAGCAAAACTGATATAATTAGATAGGGTATATTACTATGTTGGTTTATTAAAAACATAACTGCAGAACACAATTATATTCAATGCCTGAATTTTAATTTTTATTAGAATTTTACACAAGGATACCAGAAATATCAGGGTGACATACTCACCACCAAAATGAGAGCTAACAGCATCAATTAGTTATCTGTTCAGAGTTAAATTAAAAGGTTACAAAGCTGCAAAAGCAAAAGTTGTGAAGAAACTGATTTTTAATGCCCGTGATTAGGATGTGGAAATGGAAATAAAATTCAAACTCAGCAGGTCTGGCAACATCAGTGGAGAGAAAGCAGAGTTAACATCTTAGGTCCAGTGACCCTTCTTCCAAACAGAGGAATGGATGGAGATGAGAGTACTCAATCTTTTTCAACTTTAATTAACCATCTTATGATGCACATCATTGCCCATCTTAGTATACAGAGGGAATTCTAACATCAATAATGAAACTCTTAAAATTGTTTTCAGAGTGATGGGGTAGAGGGGTGTCAACAGTTTTGAATATAGAAAGGGGTAACATCTAACATTGAGCTCTCCCTCACAGACTTAGTATCAATGAACAATTCTCCAGCCTCTGAACAATTTGGACAATGGTGAGTCGGTCAGTGGTGGGGGAGTTGGGGATGGGTGCTTGGTGACTAATCTGCTCTCCAGAGATTGGTTCCTAATATTAGACAATTTCATGTGGATACATGCATATCTCCAAGTTTATCTCTGTTTTTAGATTTAACACTTTCAGGGAGAACTCTCAAGGCCTTAGAACAGCAGGAGGTTATGTGACTTTACTAGGAGAAGGAAACTTCCTGTTGGATGTACCACCTCCCCCAACCAATTGATCTCTCGAACACATAAATATTTCTAGCATCATCTCACCCTGATAACCTCTAAATGATCTCCCTGTATCTCCCACCATGGACAGATCTCTTTCTTTAGCTGCAGCCTGATACTGCAGACCTTTCTGCTCGAAAGGAGGTCAGCCTCTCAGTTTGGACGAACATCTAGGAATGCAATATTTCCAGGCTTCCTAGGTACTACACTTGTCTTTCTTCATTGCCACATTGTTAATGGTACCTAAATTTCCAAACTTCTAAAAATAGGATAATGGAGCCAAGGACTAAAGATTAATAAATTTGATCCTGCTCTACAAAAAAACACAAAGCAAGGATAAAATAAAATTTATAACTCACTAGAGTATTAGGATAGTCCATATTCAGATTGAATACAGTTATTAAACACTAAGAAAAATTAGCTAATTAGCACAAATCAACATGTATTTCTAAAATTTGACCAGTCTCCAACTGCCATTAAAATAACAAAGAACGATGAAAGGAATTAGCATTGATAATTTAATACTGATTTTCTTATAACATTTGATAAGGTATATGAAAAGTGCTGCTTAAACTTACTACAGTGCTTAAAGGAGGCATGGCACATTTGAAAACCGGGTAGCCCTGCATTTCCATAATAAGAATACATGAAATCAGTGGATAAGGTGCACCATAGGATGCTGTCTAGACAGCTGGCCACCTAGTAGTAATGCTCACAATTACAAAGTGTTATTGAGGTAAACAGAGCTGGCTTTCAACTATTGGTGACAGGATAATATGAAAGCATAAATTTAAGATAAAGATATAAAAAGTAATAATGGAGCAATTATAAAACATTCTATATATGCGTGGTTAAAACATAACATTCTCTGCAATAAGACATTTTTGAAATTGAAAGCATTGTATCTGTTAGTTGCTTACAAAAATTAAAGAAAGTGAGAACAATCAACATGAATCATAGGTAAGCATGGACATAGAATTATATAATTTGATGCTTTAATGTTCCTTAATTACATATGGATAAAGGTAAGTTTATGCAATCAATGAATTTAATGGCTGCTACAGTGGGCTTGTGCATGACTGAAGAGTAGTGGTAATCCCGAGACCATAATCAGATAAGCCATGATCTTACTGAACAGAAGAGCAGACTTGAAGGGATGAGCGGCCTAGTGCTGCTCCTAAGTGCTATGTTCCTATCAGTGTTAATAATTCAGGATTGATGATATTGAAACATAATCACTTTTCTCTCCACAGATACTGCCACATTTGTTTTATTTTTCTACTAGTTTCTAATTTTCATTAGTCAATATTCAGATAATTAACTATTTGATGAAGCAAGAATAACTTAGAGGAGTTATTTTAATTTGCTGCTAATTTTTGGTCCAAGAGGGATACTACAACAGATGAATATCAAATGGAATATACTGATTAATATGCACAATGTTTGAAATCTCAATTTTACTAATGTCAGTAAAACCGGAGTTAAGTGAAGGGAGAAGCATTTTCAATTTAAACAATGGTTCTCAGTCAGAAATATCATTCATTTTCAAGTCACTTTTCATGGAGGAGGATGACACTCATTCCTACATTGAAGACCTTGAAGTGCAGATTCATAGTTCCTTGAAAGTGGAATCGCATGTAGACAAGGTAGCGAAGAAGGCGTTTGGTATGCTTGCCTTTATTGGTCAGTGCATTGAGTATAGGAGTTGGGAGGTCATGTTGGGGCTGTACAGGACATTGTTAGAATACTGCGTGCAATTCTAGATTCTCTGCTATAGGAAGGATGCTGTGATAACTGAAAGGGTTCAGAAAAGATTTACAAGGATGTTGCCAGGGTTGGAGGGTTTGAGTTACAGGAAGAGGTTGAATAGGCTGGGGTTATTTTCCATGGAGCATTGGAGGCTGAGGAGTGACCGTATAGAGTTTTATAAAATCATGAGGGGCATGGATAGAGTGAACAGATAAGGTCATTTCCCCAGGGTAGGGGAGAACAGAACTAGACGACATAGGATTAAGGTGAGAGGGGAACGATTTAAAAGGGACCAGCGGGCAACATTTTCACGCAGAAAGTGCTGCATGTATGGAATGAGCTACCAGAGGGAATGGTGGAGACTGGTACAGTTACAGCATTTAAAAGGTACCTGGATGGGTATATAAATATGAAGGATTTAGACAAATATGGGCCAAAGAATATGTTTCCATGCTGTACAGCTCTATGATTCTACGGATATACCTGACTTCAAGTTGCACACAAGTCATGCAACTTGTACCTTTTTTGTGACGTTAACCATAGAGCTATTAAAAAGTTTCAAGTGATAATATAAAAATATTTAATTACCTCTGTACTGCCTGTGCTATTTTCTGAATTTATGTTGTGCTTTTGATATTGTTTGAGCCAGAAGTAGAAAATTACTAGGATATCTAAGGTATTGGGTTGCACATTACTGATACTGGAGCATGCCATTACTTTTACACATTAGAAGTTAATATCCCAGTTAGCTAACAGTTTATGCTACTTCCTATATAAACATGGTCAGTGAATCTTGGTTCTAGTCCCATAAAAATCTCTCTTTAGATCATCAAAAACATCAGCCTTGTACATCTGCACTAAGTCATTGAAGTTTGTTTCACAAGATATGGCATCTGTTGAAAATGTTTGCTTTCCTCTACTAGAGAGGGCTGTATTATTTGAAAGCTTGCTTATTTTATAGTGGAAATCTTGGGTCATTAAATACATTGCATTGACAGTAAAATCATATACAGAAATTATTGTAGTATGTCATAAAGATTTTGCATTCTCTGAATTATTTAGTTTATTGTTTTACCTTCTTGGTTCAGCTGCTAAAATAATGTGGAAATATTCACAAAAATTGCTCACATATTAGAAGGGTAAAATTAAATCATCCAGTTGATACTAAAATGTAAACTTGGCTAAATTCACTTGAGTTTAGATGGTTGATATTAGATTTAATTAAGATGTTTTAAATGATATTAGAATTCAACAGTGGAGGTACATAGAATACATTCTCTCTGAAGACGGAATCTAGCCAATGGGGAAGTATCTTGAAATTAGAGTCAGGTCATTCAGGAATAAAAGCAGATTTTTACTCAGAAAGGGTAGCGAACATATAGAGTTATACAGCACTGACACAGACCCTTCTGTCTACCCAGTCAATGTCGACCATAAACCCAAACTAAGCTAGTCCCACCTGCCTGAACTTGGCCCATATCTCTCGAAATATTTCTTATGT
Source organism: Chiloscyllium punctatum (assembly GCF_047496795.1). NCBI lineage: Eukaryota > Metazoa > Chordata > Chondrichthyes > Orectolobiformes > Hemiscylliidae > Chiloscyllium > Chiloscyllium punctatum. The sequence continues at coordinate 37,556,475 of NC_092782.1, read as the reverse complement.
ACTTACCTAAATATCTTTTAACCATTGTAATTGTACCCATACCTATCACTTCCTCTGGAAATTCATTCCACACATGAACCACCTTGTGTAAAAAATTGCACCTCATGTCTTTTATAAATCTATCTCTATCTCCTCTCTCCTTAAAAATATGGCCCCAAGCCTTGAAAATACCTGCCCCTTCCCCCTATCTACACCCCTCACTATTTTATAAACCTCGATAAGGTCACCTCTCAACCTCCTACACTCCAGTGAAAGTCCCAGCCAATCCTTATAAGTCAAACTCTCCATTCCTGAAAATATCCTGGTAAATCTCTTCTGAACTCTGTCCAGCTTAATAATATCCTTCCTATAACAGGGGTGACCAGAACCGGACACCTCCAGAAGAGGTTTCACCAATGCCCTGTCCAACCTCAACATAATGTCCCAATTCCTATACGCAAAGGTCTGAGCAATGAAGGCAAGCATACTAAACCCTTTCTTAACTACACTATCTGTATGTGATGCAAACTTGAACACCTAGGTCCCTCTGTTCTACAACACTGCCCACAGCCCTACTTTTAATTGCCTAAATTTTGTCTTTGTTTGTTTTAACAAAATGCAATACCTTGCATTTATCCAAATTAAATTTTAAATGCCACTCTTCACCCATTAACCCAACTGATCAAGATCCCTTTGTAATTTAGATAACCTTCCTCGCTGCCCACTATACCACCAATCTTGGTGTTATCCACAAACTTATTAACCATGCTCTCTATTGTCTCATGTAAACCATCTATATAAATGATAAACAAAAGTGGACCCACCACTAATCCCTGGTCACAAGCCTAAACTGTAACACCCTCCTGAAACTAAATCAGAAGTTTGTAAGCTTCATGAACTGAACTGGTACTAGCTAGCAATATTCTTTGCTTTTACAGAGATATCATAATGGATTATCTGGTATTAAACTGATCAAATTACAATGAGCAATTTCTTTTTGCTACACTGATGATGTAATAAAGGCATTATGAAAATAAATTGGTGCAAACACAGTGAAATTTCATTGCAGACCATTTGAAAACAATGTTATAATTATTCCTATCTATCCATTTTTACTTGAATATTTTGCATTGAAATAATAACCTGCTCTCCAGACCCCTACATAAATTTGAATGATTGATTTGAAGTTATTTGAAAAAGTGTCAATTTGGGCATCCTCTAGTTTTTCCTCCCCTCAAGATTTTCAAATCTGTTCTTCTCTCTTTAGTATTATTGATAGTGAGAGTTCAAATTGTTTGGAACGTAGGGCTTTATACCATACACAAAACTTTACACATTAATGCACCAAATTATGGTATGATTAGATTGCCACTCAAATCACATCATATTCTTACAGTAGCTATTGTTATAGTTACAGCATCTCAAAAAAACTCAACTTGCCTTGCAACTAACAATGTTGGACATTTCATTCTGAGCAAAGCAACTGAGAAGCAGCTGCTGTTGCACCATTATCTTTTCAAAGACACTGTTAAGAAAGTATGTACTGTTACAACATGGAGACGAACTCCTCTGTTAATTAAAACAAACACTCAGAAAAGCTCCCCTCACCTCATAATGTGTTAAAATATGAGTAACAGAACTCCCAAATTCCAATATTTAAAGCAAATAATATCAATTTATTTTTTAACTCTAAAAGTGAACATTAAATAACAACTATTCACAACTTTAAGCTCACTGTCTGCTTACTGTCTGCCTCCAATTCTAGAACAATATGCTGTTCTAGTAAGACACTTACTAAAATTACATCAACCTAATTTCAAAACCACACAGTCTCTGTCTTCTTCAGTGTCTTCCCTCTTCCGGCTGATCTCCCTGGGTCGTCTTCTTCCTTTTTACTACGAGTATGCTTCACATGAAAAGGTACCTTTGATAGAGTGTTTTCTAATTTCTTCGAGAGCAGGATATTAAGATGGGCAATCATCTCATTGGTTCAGTGTTGGCAAAACAATAAATTCAAATTTAACTGGGTTTTAGTATCCTGGGTCATAATTTAAACTGATTGGTTTAATTTGAATCGTTGTCAAAATAGCAACCAAAATTCCATTTCACACCAAAATGTTACTCTGGGACTGCCATCTAGTCATATGCACAGGTGCTTATAATCTCTCAGCTCAGAGCAGCATTCTCTCTGTCTTAAAGGTACTATACTTGCCTTCAATTTCATAACACCTTCCCCTTAAGAATAAAATGAACCATCATAACGAAAAGGTGGCCTGTTTTTCTCTAATACTTAATCCCATTACTATGAAATACATATGCCATTAATCTAAGTTATACTTTTCATATTAATTTCTGTATAAAACATTGAAATTAGTCAAATCTTATCTTCACCTTTTCCTTTTAATCTGCGATAACACATCTGCTATCATTACGACCCACAACATGTACAACTTGTAAATGAAAAGACTATAACATAAGACTCCAATATAATAGTCTCATATTTTTGTCTTTCCAATAATGTAAGAGAATTGTGGTCTGTGATCTCCGACACATTGTTCATCACACAAATATTAAAATGCTGTAAGGCTAATACCAAACTCAACAATATTTTTTCGACAGTATAGTATTTTCTCTGGTGGGTGTTGAGTTTCTTTGAAAAGTAGCCAATTGGCTGTTCAATTCCATCATCATCTTCCTGTAGCAGTACAGCTCCAACTCCTATATTGCTAGTATTGATTGCAACTTTGAAAGGTTTCAAAAAAATTGATGTAGCTAGAATTGGTGCTTTTAAATTCTCAAATGCCTTCTGGTATTGTTCAGTCCACCAAAGTTTTGCGTTCTTATTTAGTAAATCTGTTAGCGGTGCCACCACGCTGCTGAAGTTTGGAACAAACTTTGGTTTGTCCTGCTTTAGAATACGCTTAGTCCCAAAAACTGGAGCACCTCTTTCTTCGAGGATGGTCATGGAAATTCCTCAATGGCCTTCGTCTTCACGTTCCTTGGATTCAATTTTCCATGTCCTATGTTATGTCTGTAGAACGCCACCTCTGCCTACGCAAATTCAGTTTTCTTTAAATTCATTACCAGTTTTGCTCCTCGTAATCGTTCAAAGAGCTCTGCCAACTGTACCATTTGATTTTTTTCATGACTTGCTAAAGATCACTACATCACCCAGATAAACTACACAATTTGTTACTTAGGCCACAACTCTGTTCATGAGTCTTTGGAATTTGGCTGGTGTGTTCTTCATTCCAAAGGGCACCACTTTGAATTGATAGAGCCCATTTGGAGTTACAAACGCAGAAATTCCCTTCACTTTCTCTGATAAAGGTACCTGCCAATAACCACGCAGTTAAGTCCAACTTTGTGATGTAAGTGGCTTGTCCAACTTTCTCTATACAGTCCTTCAATCTTGGTATTGGATAGGAGGTCAATTTTGTTATGGCATTGACCTTCTGATCATCCACACAAAATCACTGAGTCCCATCAGGTTTGAGAACTAACATGACTGGCGAGCTCCACTCATTCTGATTCAGTTTGATGATATCTTCACATCCACATCCTTTTGGACCTGTGCAGTTTTGAGAGGATTAAGCCTGGAGGGGTGTTGCTTTATCAGAACAGCATTCCCTACTTCCACCTCATGCATAATAGTATGAGTCCTCCCCATCTAATTCCTACATATGTCCTCACACAGCTGCAACAAACCTTTCAACTCTATTATTTGCTCCTGAGACAGATAACTACTAGCCTATCCCATTCCTCAAGGACTTCCTCATTACTTCGGATATTTTGAAGCACATGAAACTCCATGACATCTGGATTTGATTTGTCACTCTGCAGGGCAGTAACTAATACTTGGTTCTAGTTCCCTGTCTCTAGCTTTAGGGTGCAGGACCTGGAGTGTAGGGAGGTTAGGAATATGGCATCAATCTTAAAGGAGGGTGCCTGTAAACAGAAGAGTGGCTTGAAGTGTGTGTACTTTAATGCCAGAAGTATACAAAATAAGGTAGGTGAACTCGCAGCGTGGGTTGGTACCTGGGACTTCGATGTTGTGGCTATTACGGAGACATGGCTAGATCAGGGACAGGATTGGCTGTTGCAGGTTCCAGGGTTTAAATGTTTTAGTAGGGTCAGAGGTGGGGGCAAAAGAGGGGGGGGTGTGGCTTTGCTTGTCAAAGATAGTATTACAGCGGTGGAAAGGAAGATGGACGAAGATTTGCCATCTGAGTTAGTTTGGGTTGAAGTTAGGAATAGAAGAGATGAGGTCACCCTGTTAGGAGTCTTTTACAGGCCTCCTAATAGTCCTAGAATCATTGAAGAAAGGATTGCGAAGATGATTCAGGAGAAGAGTGACAGTAATAGGGTGATTGTTATGGGAGACTTTAACTTTCCTGATATTGATTGGGAAAGCTATAGCTCAAGTTCGTTAGATGGGTCAGTGTTTGTGCAATGTGTGCAGGAGAGTTTCCTGACACAATATGTAGATAAGCCAACAAGAGGTGAGGCCATACTGGATTTGGTTCTGGGTAACGAACCAGGCCAGGTATTAGAACTAGAGGTAGGTGAGCACTTTGGGGACAGTGACCACAATTCGGTGATTTTTACTCTAGTGATGGAGAGGGATAAGTGTGTACTACAGGGCAAGAGTTATAGCTGGGGGCAGGGAAATTATGATGCGTTGAGGCATGACTTAGGATGTGTGGATTGGAAAAGTAGATTCCAAGGCAAGAGCGTAATTGATATGTGGAACTTGTTCAAGGAGCAACTATTGAGTGTCCTTGATAAGTACGTACCTATCAGGCAGGGAGGAAAGGGTCGTGTGAGGGAGCCGTGGTTTAATAAGGAGTTGGAATCCCTGGTTAAATGGAAGAGGGCGGCCTTTGTAAAGATGCGGCGTGAAGGTTCAATAGGGGCAATTGAGAGTTATAAGGTAGCCCGGAAGGACCTGAAGAGAGAGCTAAGAGCAGCAAGGAGGGGACATGAAAGGTCCTTAGTTGGTAGGATTAGGGAAAACCCTAAGGCTTTCTATAGGTATGTTAGGAATAAAAGAATGACTAGGGAAGGAATAGGTCCAATCAAGGATAGTAATGGGAAGTTGCGTGTGGAGGCTGAAGAGATTGGGGAGGCGCTGAATGAATACTTTTCGTCAGTATTCACTCAGGAACAGGACATTGTTGTCGATATAAATACTGAGGCACGAATAAGTAGAATGGATGGCCTTGAGATATGTAGAGAAGAGGTGTTGGAAATTCTGGCAAGGGTGAAAATAGATAAGTCCCCTGGGCCTGATGGCATTTATCCTAGGATTCTCTGGGAAGCAAGGGAGGAGATTGCAGAGCCATTGGCCTTGATTTTTGTGTCCTCTTTGTCGACAGGAGTAGTGCCAGAGGACTGGAGGCTAGCAAACGTGGTTCCCTTGTTCAAGAAGGGGAGTAGGGATAATCCTAGTAACTATAGGCCAGTGAGTCTCACTTCTGTTGTGGGCAAAGTCTTAGAGAGAATTGTAAGGGATAGGATTTATGCACATCTGGATAAGAATGATGTGATCAAGGATAGTCAGCATGTTTTTGTGAAGGGCAGGTCGTGCCTCACAAACCTTATTGAATTCTTTGAGAAGGTGACTAAGGAGGTAGATGAGGGGAAAGCGGTAGATGTGGTATATATGGATTTTAGTAAGGCGTTTGATAAGGTCCCCCATGGTAGGCTACTGCAGAAAATACAGAGATATGGCATTGAGGGTGAGTTGGAGGTTTGGATTAGGAATTGGCTCTCTGGAAGAAGACAGAGGGTAGTAGTTGATGGCAAAGGTTCATCTTGGAGTGCCGTCACTAGCGGTGTTCCGCAAGGATCTGTTTTGGGACCATTGCTGTTTGTCATTTTTATAAATGACCTGGAGGAAGGGTTAGAAGGTTGGGTGAGCAAGTTTGCGGATGATACGAAAGTCGGAGGAGTTGTAGACAGTGAGGAAGGATATGGCAGGTTACAGCGGGATATAGAGAAGCTGCAGAGCTGGGCAGAAAGGTGGCAAATGGAGTTCAATGTAGCTAAGTGTGAAGTGATTCACTTTGGTAAGAGTAATAAAAAGATGGATTACTGGGCTAATGGTAGACTACTTGGTAGTGTGGAAGAGCAGAGGGATCTTGGTGTCCATGTACACAGATCTCTGAAAGTTGCCACCCAGGTAAATAGTGCAGTGAAGAAGGCATATGGCGTACTGGCTTTTATTGGTAGAGGAATTGAGTTCCGGAGTCCTGAGGTTATGCTGCAGTTGTATAAGACTCTGGTGCGGCCGCATCTGGAATATTGTGTGCAGTTTTGGTCGCCATACTATAGGAAGGATGTGGAGGCACTGGAACGGGTGCAGAGGAAGTTTACCAGGATGTTGCCTGGTATGGTAGGAAAATCCTATGAGGAAAGGCTGAGGCACTTGGGGTTGTTTTCATTGGAGAAAAGAAGGTTTAGGGGTGATTTGATAGAGGTGTACAAGATGATTAGGGGGTTAGATCGGGTTGACAGTGAGAACCTTTTTCCACGTATGGAGTCAGCTATTACAAGGGGGCATAGCTTTAAATTAAGGGGGGGTAGATATAGGACTGATGTTAGGGGTAGGTTCTTCACTCAGCGAGTCGTAAGTTCATGGAATGCCCTCCAGTAGCAGTAGTGGACTCTCCCTCTTTATGGGTATTTAAGCGGGCATTGGATAGGTATATGGAGGATAGTGGGTTAGTGTAGGTTAGGTGGGCTTTGATCAGCGCAACATCGAGGGCTGAAGGGCCTGTACTGCGCTGTATTCTTCTATGTTCTATGTTCTATTACAGCAAGGTTTCACCATATTCACATGACATACCTGATACAGTTTTTTCTATCTAGGCATCTTTACCAGACAGTTTACTTGACTCAACTTTTTCTCAATTTGATAGAGACCACTAAGCCTGGCTTTGAAGGGATCTCCTACCACTGGTAATAATACTAATATGTCATCCCCATGGGAAAACATCTTAATTTTAGAGTTTTTATTTGCCACCTGCTTCATTTTATCAGTGCCCTCTTCAGGTGCTGTTTAGCCTACTCACCTACCTGATTTATCACATAATTTGAGTGTGACATTTCTGACTTCGGTCCTGGCAATTTTTCTTTAATTAATTTCAAAGGCCCTCTTAGTTCATGTCCGAATATTAATTCAAAGGGACTAAACTGAGTAGATTCATTTGGGGCTTCTCTAACAGCAAACAATATGAATGGGATTCCTTTTCTGAGTAAGCATCTATATATATATATATATTTTATTGTCTCATCTTTCTGCTGTAAGTCCATTAGCCTTTCAGGACTAAACACTATTGCCTGACCCTCCACCTGTCCAGATTTTCCTGCAACATTATAGCAAACAAGGTGTCTGCTAACTGAACCTCAACGCCTTTGTCTTTCGCTTTAGTTTTTTGTTATTGCTGTGGCTTATTAGAGTGGGATCTTGTTACTGCCCAGTCTGGAAAAATTCCAGGGTATTCGTCTTTTAACTCCTTGGTTCCCATGTTTCCCTTTGGCTTCTCCACAACAAGGGGTGTCACTCACACCTTGAATCCTGCTAAGTCGTTCCCAAGAACAATCTGTATTTCTGGAACTGACACTCTGTCAGTCATTCCCACTGTTGCTTCCCCAGTCTTGATATTGGCTCTCCAACCTGATCTTACACAGGGGAATGCTAAATTTCTGGCCAACAATTCCACAAATTACCATTCTCTAGAGTAACATGTCAGAAAGAGTGCTAATATTTTCATCTCTTACTATTAGAGACTGATTAGTTCCTGTATCTCTCAAAATTGTAATACTTTCCCTCTCCCCCTGTTGTTCCTGAGTAAACTTTACCCACAGATGTGAAGTCTTTGTTGAGATCAAGCACTAACACTCAATACCCAGCCCCTGCCTGGGCTGTGTAATCTCCTGAAGCTCCTCAACTTTTTTTGGGATTTCCTTTACTACTTTCACTAATCCTGCTGGCTTAGCCTCTTTTACCACATCTATTCCCACAGTGCCTTTCTTCAAACACCAGCATCGTGATCTAATGTGTCTCACCTTCTGGCAGTGAAAACACCTTTTCCCAGTGCCCTTCTTAAACCATCGGCACTGTAATTTTTTGTGTCTCACTCCATTACAGTGAAAACATCTGAGACCTTTCACCTCCTTTACATCCTCTTAGATTTCCTTTTTCACCTGTGGTAAACTGTTACCAGTGGTAAACTGTTACCAGTGTGCTCTAATCTTTGTTTTGTACTGTAGGATCTCCCCTTCTCCCAATTTGTATCCCTCACAGGATGAAATTCCTCTTGGAAGCTAAATCTCACCTTATGCACCAATGCATATTCATCTGCCATCTCTGCCGCTCATCTCACTTGAACCTTCTGTTCATCCACATTAATTTTTATCATCACTGCAAGTGAGTTTTTAAAATCATCCAGCAGGATAATTCCTCTTAGGCCTCATATGCCTTATCTATTTTTAAGGCCCATCTATCAAAATTGCTATGTTTAAATTCTTTCGAACTCAACATAAGTCTGACCTGGTTCCTCCTTTATGTTTCTGAACTGCTGTCTCTATGCTTCATAAGGGCACTGGAGATTGTTTCAGCCATTGCATCAATTCACTTTTCTAATGGAGGATTGAAAAAAGACAGAAAATTGAAAGGACAAGGTTCCATTCTGGAAGGTTTCTGAATATTTTAAAAATAAATATACCTAGGTGGATTTAAAAATGTCTGTTCAAACCATCTTTCAGGGTTCTTCATATTGTATATTGAAAGAGTAGTCCAGATCACTCAAATCATTCTTAAGCTCAGACCATAACTTTGCAATTTGTTTCAGTAAGTGTACAGTGAAATTGATCCAGATTAAGTTAGCGAGCTTGACTACCAGGTTTTAAAACAGACAAAACTTTATTCACAAAATTACACAATGAAACACAAAGAACAGAACAAAAAGCCACTACAAAACTCAGTCTATCCAAACTAGACTTAATTATGTTGTTCTGAATATTCACAACAGTCTCAATAGCAAACTCCCTTAAAAACCAGTACAAATGGAACACATGCTTACTGGGTGAAGTTAGAAAAGCAGAAAGAGAGAGAGTTTGTTTCCACACAGCTCACCGTTGAACTCCCAACTAGTTCTGGACTGAACTAAACTGCTCAGCTAGAGAGCTGACCATTCCCCTTTCATTATACAGGTCACTTCTTAAACACGACCACTTTGGCCTGAAGTCTTATCTGTTTACATATGAACAAAAAGCTTCTCAATACCTTTTAAGCTCTGTACCAAACCAGTCTAATTGGCACCGAGAGCAGTTTAGTCCCTCTCTGAAAAAACAAACGAAGACATAGCATCCTTAAGAAAAGGAACAGTTTTAAAAAAAAAGAAGCCAGCTTTGTGACAGCAGTTTTAAATTATGATTCCAGATAGAATAATTATGTGGAGCATCAGGATGAAAAACACTATTGCACTCAAGTAATTTAAGAAGTATGTCCCATTTGGGAACATTTTAATGGGAAATTTGTCAACAAAATGTCTGTGGGTAAACAGGAGAGGGAAATTTTAGCAATTGTGGTTATGCTGTGAATTTTTCCATACAGAAATAATGCTGACTTGAGAACTGACAAAGAACTATTGAATGTGTTATGAAAAATGTCTATTTCTCTTGATTTTTACTGATTCATGAAGAAATACCTTACAAAACAGATACTCTTCCAAAATCTTTGAAAATTCTGCTGAATTTACATTTATAATCCATTCAAATTACTATCTGTTCATTTATTGTTTTCTAGACTTAAAATCATGAAATAAAGGTGCCAAAAAGTTAAAGTTAATATCTTTAATATCTAAACAGCAAATCCAAATTTGTTCCACAATCTCAATCATTGATTTCTGGGAACAAGTAATCTGACAAAATTGTGAAACAGCAAAGAAATGGAAACTAATTAATTAAACCATTTCTAATACATAAGTCTTCACATAAGAAGTCAAAAATCACACAACACCAGGTTATAGTCCAATAGGTTTAATTGGAAACACACTAGCTTTCGGAGCGACGCTCCTTCATCAGGAGATCCTTCATCACAATCACCTGATGAAGGAGCGTTGCTCCGAAAGCTAGCGTGTTTCCAATTAAACCTGTTGGACTATAACCTGGTGTTGTGTGATTTTTAACTTTGTACACCCCAGTCCAACACTAGCATCTCCAAATCATAAGATTTTGCTGTGAAAACAAAGTTGAGACTAATGGCACTTTTTTAAAAAATGCTCAAATCAGATAACAGTTTCCAGAGAATCTATTTGCATAACTAATGATCAAAAGCTAAAAATATTTTCTTAGACATATGGTTTTGCTATGAACTGTGTAAAAATGGCATTTCACTATATGGATCCTAACTCAAATGTATTGACTGGTCATAGGTTCCTGCATTGAAAACAGACTCCTGGACTAAACAGCTTTCAAAATATTAAGCCAAGTCATTCATGTCTACGCATGCTTTTAATGTCATGGTAATTCATAAACAAACTCATTGATGCTGTAAATAATGGAGTCTCAATCCTTTGAAGTTTAAGTATTTATGGAGATTAAAAGTATGAAAAATAAATTTAAATTATGTTTTTCTGTTTTATCTCTCCCTCTGAAATCATTCCTTTTTCTGTTCTTTACTTCCCTTTCTATAGTTAATTTCAGATTGAATTCATTACTCAAACTTTCACTTCTTGATTCAGATTCTGTTTGCATTAATTGAAAACTGAACCAATCTGCAATTTGGTTGGGTAAGGAGACACACAATTCTCAGCTCTATTTACATAGGTCCCAGACTCCTTTAGAAGATACCACACTATTTAGATATTCTGCTGACAACAATTTGCTATAGAACATCACGAGAAAGTTTTTGACTAATGCAAGGGCATTCACAGACAATAATGTCCCATATTCACAGAATATATAATCAGTCCTTAGATGTCTTAATATCTCTTCCACCTAAAAGAGAAATAACAAAAATGTCCTTCCAGTTTTACACTGACCTGGTGGTACTATGACTCCATTTCCATTGATAACAGGTCTCTCTTCTTCTTCTTCCTCTTCTTCAGGAGGGGAAATTCCAGCTTTTTCCATGTTACTTACTGATTTATTTCTTTTCCTTTTTCCCTCAGCACTAGGTCTAGCACCAGGCAAAATTTGATCTGTTACATTTAGCAGAAGTGGCGTTGGTTCTGCTGGAGGTTTTGGAGTGCCATAGTAATTGTCTGCAATACAGTAGTAAGTTCCTCGTGAGTTCATTTAAAAGATGTGCATAGATAAGTCATATGTCTGTAACATGAAACAATCAGAAATTAGAAACATTAGGGGAGGAAGGTTACTACCTTAGTTTTGTTTCACTTTTACTAGACTAAAAAAAACTAATTCAACACTGCACATTTCTCACAAGAAAAGCTTTGTCTTTACACACAAGAACAAATTATTAAGAACAAATTACTCAAAACAGAGTCTCAGATCTGTTGTTATTCAGATTTTGAGATTAACAATATTGCCTAATTCATCAGGGATTTTAGTACATTACCTGAAGGTTGAATGTTATGCTTGGTGTAAAAGTTGGAGTGGGTCTGTCTGCAATTGGCCAGCTTGCCTTTGATCCATTTAATGGTCATTCGGATCTTAATTAGCTTGAGACTTACAATAAACTCCAGGCTCCATTCTAATTAGCATACTCTATGACAGTTCCATTGAAAACATAAAACTGAAAGAGCTACCGATCCTGGCAATAAAAAACCCAGAAATTGCTGGAAAAACTCAGTAGGCCTGGCAGCATTTGTGGAAAGAAACTTTCTTTTAACTTTCTCTCTGTTAACTCTGGTTTCTCTCCATAAATGCGGCCAGACCTGTTACGTTTTCTTTCCAGCAATTTCCATTTACAGCATATTCAATTTTTTGCTTTCTTGTTCTTACAAAAATTGTTACATTCATAAATGGAACACTCTTGAGCAGAGTTTCATGAAAGATCCAATTATCCATGAATCTGATTACATATATGCTATTATTTACACTTCTCCCAGTTTTGGTTAGAAAGGAAGAATCTGCTTTTAGACACCATTTTTCAAGTCATCAAGATGGTACAATGGTTGGTGCAAAATTTAAATTCTTATCATTGCTGTTACGTAGACAAACATCATCAACTGGTACAGATAAATGACCTATAAATCTATTTAGTGTTGTGAGTTGTAGAACGAGTGTCTGCCAGGACCTTGAGAAATGAGAAATAGGATTGGTGCTTTAGGATCTTTTATCCCGATTAACAAATGGGAAACTGTCTGAATTGCCTATCCAGAATTAAAAACAGCATTTCTGATTCCCCTCAGTTTAATCATACTGTGTGCAAATATTGTGTGCTTGAATATCACTTAAATTGTTAGATTTTACTTAGGTTTCTTTCTGGTTCTTCCATTCAATACTTTGGAGATGCATGATGGCGGCATATTTTAAATCAGGAGCTTGCCATTTAAGAAATTGAAGTCATCCCACCACTTGTTAATACAGTTGTGTGTGATAACACTTCTGGATAGAAAACGGAGTAAAGCAGGCCTGTATAAGGGCTATTGTGGTAAGTAGTAGTGTCCTTACCTCTGGACTAGAAGAGTTGGGTTTAAGTCCCATTTTTCCAGAGGTGTGAGATAACCATTTATCCAGTCACTTGTCTATTCAACTATCTTTTTTAACTCTTTCTCTCTGGACCTCATGTCCACCTACCATTTATTCCTGCCCCCTCCCCTCATCCATTCTATAGCATACATAGAACATAGAACAGTACAGCACAGAACAGGCCCTTCAGCCCACGATGTTGTGCTGACCATTGATCCTCATGTGAGGTAAACCTAATGTACGAACCCTCAAATTTCTGTAACCATACGAATGTCCAGCAGTTTCTGAAATATCCCCAATGACCTCGCTTCCACAACTGCTGCTGGCAGCGCATTCCATACTTTCACAACTCTCTGCATAAAGAACCCACCTCTGACATCTCCTCTAAACTTTCTGCCAAACACCATAAAACTATGACCCATCGTGTTAACAATTTCTACCCTGGGAGAAAGTCTCTGGCTATCAACTCTATCTATGTCTCTCATTATCTTGCATACCTCAGTCCCCACTCTTCCTTGTTTTTTCCAATGAAAAAAGTCCGAGCTCAGTCAACCTCTCTTCGTAATATAGACCCTACATTCTCGGCGGCATCCTGGTAAACGTCCACTGAACCCTCTCCAAAGCATCCACATCTTTCCTTTAATAGGGCGACCAGAACTGGATAAAATATTCCAAGTCCGGTCTAACCAAAGTTTTATAGAGCTGCAATAACATCTCACGGCTCTTAAACTCAATCCTCCTGTTAATGAAAGCCAAAACACCATATGCATTCTTAACAAACCTGTCCACCTGGGTGGCAATTTTAAGGGATCTATGTACCTGCACACCAAGATCCCGCTGTCCCTCCACATTGCCAAGAATCCTGTCTTTAATCCTGTACTCAACATTTCATATCAACCTTTTTTCTAAATACAATCAGTTCTGAAGAAATGTTAATTGTGCTTTCTCTCAACAGATGCTGCCAGACCTCCTGAGCTGTTCCAGCAATTTCTGCTTTTGACGCCCCCTTACTGGTGGTGGTTAATAGTTAAAACAAGAAAATGTCAGTCATTTGGGATTGGAAAACACTCCTTGACAGAAAAATAATATAGCAGATCCCAGCACTGCAGGGAGTCCAGTGCTTTATTTCCCCCCTTCAACTCCACTTGGATTTAGTCTCTTCCCCCTCTCTCTACCTGCCTCTCACTTCTGATGATTTCCATTGTCACCAACAAGCTTTGCATGTAAATATTGAATTGGCTGCATCAGTGTTCTTACTGGCAGTGGTTAGCACTTTAAAATAAAACATACAGAAGGAATATGACAGTGATTTGGTGATTGAAAGGTTGCTCAGCTTTGTGTGATGACACTTCTTGTTAGAGAAAAAAAAAGCAGACTCAGTGTTCCTGGGTTTCCTTTAAGAGGGAAAATGCTGTGCTCATTAATGCTCTCGATATCTTTAGAGAGAGGTGGGGCACTGCAAGGATACAGTGTTTTATTTCTTTCTCCAAATCCATCCTGATTTAGCCCCTTCCTTCACTGCCTACCTCATCCTTACTTTTGATTGTTTATATTGCCTATAAGGGGCTTTGCTAGTAGATGTTTCATTGATTACATAGGTGATTACTGTGGTGGTCAGCAATTGAAAAAGGAAAGATAAAGCAAAGAAGGTCATGGTGATTTTGGTGGTGGGCAATTCACATAGTTTTCTTTGATAGCACTTCTAAGCATATACATTTAAAAAAAGCAGACTCAGCATATCAACTTCTAATTGGCTGCATGGGTGATTACCTGATGATAGTTGATAGTTTAAAAACAAAAGCAAAGTCATGGTGATTTGCTGGTGAGAAAGTCGTTCGGTTGTATGATAACTTTTCTGGGTATTAAAACAAAAACAAAGCAGATCCAGGGGTGGCACCACAGATCATTGGATTAAAGTATCTGTCTAGTAAACAGGAGAGGGGAGCTTATTTGGTACAGTTGTAGTGTCTCTAATTCTGGTGCAGGAGACCTGGGTTCATGTTCCACCTGCTCCAGAGTGTGTAATAACATCTCTGAACAGGCTGATTATAAAATAAAATAAACCAGAACCCCCTGGGTCTGCAGAACCGCCTGCACTGGACTGGGTCTAGCCTTTGTATGCTACAAGCAGGAGGAACTGTGGTCTTATAGACTTCATAACTTTAATAACTGTTCATGGATTGAATGAATCAACAAAGATAAACTGTTTTGTTGCCACAAGGATAACTGATTGCCCTGCAGAAGAATTTGAGGAGTTAGGGGTGGCATGGTGGTTCAGTGGTTAGCACTGCTGCCTCACAGTGCCAGAGACCCGGGTTCAAATCCCAGCTCGGGCAAGTGTCTGTGTGGAGTTTGCACATTCTCCCGTGTCTGCGTGGGTTTCCTCCCACAGTCCAAAGATGTGCAGGTTAGGTGAATTGGCCTTGCTAAATTGCCCGTAGTGTTAGGTGCATTAGTCAGGGGTGAATGTAGGGGAATGGGTCTGGGTGGGTTGCTCTTCAGAGGGTCGGTATGGACTTGTTGGGCCGAAGGGCCTGTTTCCACACTGTAGTGAATCTAATCTAATCACAGGAAAACAGATAGCCAATGTAAAAAGAAACAAATAAATTACTTTTGATAAAGAAGCCAGCTGCAGACTTGCAGTAATTTGGATGAAAGAATTTTTAAAAATCATCAACAGTATCACACATAGACCGAAGGACGAAAATTTATATACGAATTGAACACCAGAAATCCACCTCAGCAGAACTGTGAAGCACAACATTACAGAAAAGCCAAAACATGGAAGCTTCCAGAGACAGATCACTGCTGGTTGAAGTCCTGTCCAGATTTCAGCATTAATTGGGTAATACCTAATTTGGGTTGCAGGGTTATACTTGTTCACTTGAAGGGTATGACATTTGATTGATATGTATTATCAGGTTTGAATTAATGTTTCAGTACTTGGTTGTCTCTGAGATTTCTCAGTAAGTAGCCACATTAGAGGTCACTTGTGGTGATTTACCCACAGTACCCTTATTTTGGTGTTCAACAACAACTCAGGCTTCCTTAGTTATTACACAATAGGAACTAGTATTTTTTGACGCTCATCATCATAACCAAGCAAGTGTCAATTTGTTCCCAACTGTCTGATCTTAAGTTTGGATCTCAAATGTATACAAATGTAGTGTCAGTCAAGGAAGTATGTTTACTAAGCAACAACCAGCACAAAAAATATTATTGCATTCTACTGTCTATTAGTACTAAGATGGTTTGTTTCATCTACATCTTTATTGAATCTGATGTTTTATAATAATTGTTTTGATATCAAAATGCAATAATGTCTAAGTTAACAACAGATTTTAAAAATTCATTCATGGTATGACAGCATCGCTGGCTATGCCAGTATGTATTGCCCATTCCTACTTGCCCAAGGGCAGTTAAAAGTCATAGAGTCATAGAGATGTACAGCACGGAAAAAGACCCTTCAGTCCAACTCGTCCATGTCGACCAGATATCGCAACCCAATCTAGTCCCATCTGGCTCATATCCCTCTAAACCCTCCCTATTCATATACCCATCCAAATGTCTTTTAAATGCTGTAATTGTACCAGCCTTCACTACTTCCTCTGGCAGTCATTCCATACAAGCACCATCCTCTGCATGAAAACATTGCTCCTTAGGTCCCTTTTAAATCTTTCCTCTCTCATCCAAAACCTATGCCCTCTAGTTCTGGACTCCCCATCCCGGGGAAAAGACGTTGACTATTTACCATACCCATGCCTCTCATGATCTTGTACACCTCTATAAGGTCACCCCTCAGCCTCTGATGATCCAGGGAAAACAACCCCAGCCTATTCAGCCTTTCCCTACAGCTTAAAACCACCAACCCTGGCAACATCCTTATAAATCTTTTCTGAACCCTTTCAAGTTTCACAACATCCTTCCTATAGCAGGGAGACCAGAATTGCATACAATATTCCAAAAGAGGCCTAACCAATGTCCTGTACAGTCACAACATGACCTCTCAACTCCTATACTCAATGCACTGACCAATAAAGGAAAGCACAGAGCATTCAGCCTGGAGTTTGGTGACCAGTGGTGTTATGCAAGGATCGGTTCTGGGATCTCTGCTCTTTGTGATTTTTATGAATTACTTGGATGAGGAAGTGGAAGGATGGGTTAGTAAGTTTGCTGATGACATGAAGGCTGGTGGAGTTTTGATGTGTGGAGGGCTGTTGTAGGTTACCATGGGACATTAACTGGATGCAGAGCTGGGCTGATAAGTGGCAGATGGAGCTCAACCTGGAAAAGTGTGAAGTGATTCAGTTTGGAAGATTGAATTTGAATGCAGAATACAGGGTTAAAGGGAGGATTCTTAGTGGTGTGGAGGAAAAGAGGGATCTTGGGGTCCATGTCCATAGATCCCTCAAAGTTGCCACCCAAGTTGATAGGGTTGTTAAGCAGGGGATTGATTTTAAGAATGATGAGGTTATGCTGCAGCTCTCTAGAGCCTTGATTAGACTATACTTGGAATAAACGGAATATTACAGAGGAGGAAGTGCTGGATGTCTTCAAACACATAAAAGTGGATAAATCCCCAGGACCTGAGCAGATGTACCCTAGAACTCTGTGGGAAGCTAGGAAAGTGACTGCTGGGCCTCTTACTGAAATACTTGTATCATCAATAGTCACAGATGAGGTGCCGGAAGACTGGAGGTTGGCTAACGTGGTACCATTGTTTAAGAAAGGTGGTAAGGACAAGCCAGGAAACTATAGGCCACTGAGCCTAACGCGGTGGTGGGCAAGTTGTTGGAGGGAATCCTGAGGGACAGGATGTACATGTATTTGGAAAGGCAAGGACTGATTAGGGATAGTCAACATGGCTTTATGTGTGGGAAATCATGTCTCACAAACTTGATTGAGTTTTTTGAAGAAGTAACAAAGAGGATTGATGAGGCAGAGCGGTAGATGTGATCTATATGGGCTTTAGTAAGGCATTTGACAAGGTTCCCCATGGGAGACTGGTGAGCAAGGTTAGATCTCATGGAATACAGGGAGAACTCGCCATTTGGATACAGAAGTGGCTCAAAGGTAGAAGACAAAGGGTGGTGGTGCAGGGTTGTTTGTCAGACTGGAGACCTAAGGCTCGTGGAGTGCCACACGGATCGGTTCTGGGTCCACTACTTTTCATCATTTATATAAATGATTTGGATGTGAGCTTAAGAGGTATAGTTAGTAAGTTTGCTGATGGCACCAAAATTGGAGGTGTAGTGGACAGCGAAGAAAGTTACCTCAGATTATAACGGGATCTTGATCAGATGGGCCAATGGGCTGAGAAGTGACAGATGGAGTTTAATTTAGGTAAATGTGAGGGAAAGCAAACCTTAGGATGACTTTTACACTTAATTGTAGGGAGTGTTGCTGAACAAAGAGACCTTGGAGTACAGGTTCAGATCTGCTTGAAAGTGGACTTGCAGATAGATAGGATAGTGAAGAAGGCGTATAGTATGTTTTCCATTATTGGTAAGAGTATTGAGTACAGGAGTTGGAAGGTCATGTTGTGGCTGTACAGGACATCGGTTAGGCTACTGTTGGAATATTGCATACAATTCTGGTCTCCTTCTTATCAGAAAGATGTTGTGAAACTTGAAAGAGTTCAGAAAAGATTTACAAGGATGTTGCCAGGGTTTGAGGATTTGAGCTATAGGGAGAGGTTCAGTAGGCTAGGGCTGTTTTCCTTGGAGCACTGACGGCTGAGAGGTGATCTTATACAGGCTTATAAAATCATGAGGGGCATGGATAGGATAAATAGACAAAGTCTTTTCCCTGGGGTGGGGGAATCCAGAATTAGAGGGCATAGGTTTAGGGTGAGAGGGGAAAGATATAAAAGAGACCTAAGGGGAAGTGTTTTCACGCAGAGAGTGCCGCATGTATGGAATGAGCTGCCAGAGGGACTGGTGGAGGTAGTACAATTGCAACATTTAAAAGGCATCTGGATGGGTATATGAATAGGAAGGGTTTGGAGGGATATGGGCCAGATGTTGGCAGGTGGGACTAGATTGGGTTGGGGTATCTGGTCAGCATGGACAAGTTGGACCGAAGGGTCTGTCTCCATGCTGTACATCTCTGTGACTCTAAAAGGATTCTGGGTAATTCAAGATGGAGGACGGGAAAAAATTGTGGCTGTAAGAGCTGCTCCTTTTTTTGAGATACTTTAGGTGTTGGGGGTGATTTCCTTGAATTCCAGGAGCAGCAATTGTTGTTTTATATGCTGTCGCATTGTTCCGGAACTTTGGGGAGAAAAGATCAAAACAATAGCACTTTCAAAAGGAAGTGATCACACAATCAGTTGAGAGAGAGAGAGTGAGAAAGAAACCTCCACTGCTAACTGAGACAGCAGTGAATCTGCACAGTTATTAGTTTTGCTGTTTGAGTTCATGTATCTCTGAGCATTGGATTGCATCTAGGAAAAATTAACGAGCAGTGAAATTCACAGCTGACCTTGAAGGAACAGGTGTGGGCGAGCTCATGGCACAAGAACAGATAAGTACATAGTTTTTGACATGTAACCTTGCTGTAATTCTACAGGAGTGAGTAAAGTATGTTCTTTCTTGATTATATGTTTTATTGAGATCTGTCCCTTGATTACATTTTTAAAATATAAACCACAATACTAAGTTTGCTTGGAGCACTGTTTTTTAGAGCAAAAAAAGGTGCTATTTTCTGCATCTGTAGATTGTGAAGAAGCAAAGATTGCCTTTAGAAGAGTGATATGCTCTTCCTGTCAGATGTAGGAGTTTAGGGACAGTTTCCACGTCACTGACGATTATGTCTGCAGTAAGTGCCTATGGTTGTGAATCCTATCAGATCACATGGATCGGTTGGAATGGTAGTTAGAGGGAATAAGGAATTTACAGGAGCTGGGGGTGTGATGAATGGGAGTTATTGGAAAGGAAAAATGCCACAGATAGAATGAGGTAGATGGGTTAACTCCACGAAAGGTAGAAGGGGTAGGCAGGTAGTGCAGGAGTCTTCTGTCACTATCCCCATTTCAAACAAGTGTGCTGTTTTGGAAAATTTCGGTGTGATGGACTCTCAGGGGAATGCAGCACAAACAGCCAAGTTTCTGTTATCAAGACTGGCTCTGGTGTAATGAGGGGTACGTCAGGTTCCAAGCAATCAATTGTGATAGGGGACACTCTAGTCAGAGGCACAGACACACGTTTCTGTGGTAAGCAGCGATACGTCAGGGTGTGTTGCCTCCCTGGTCCCAGAATCAAGGATATCTTAGAGAGAGTGCAGAATGTTCTCAGGGGGGAGAGGGCCTAGCAGGAAATCATTGTATACATTGGAAAGGAAAAAGAAAAGAATTTGAAGGGAGAATATAGAAAGTTTGGCAGGAATTTAAAAAGGAGGTCCTCCAGGGTAGTAATATCGGGATTACTCCTGATGCTACGAGCTAGTGAGGGTAGAAATAAGAGCGTAGAGGAGATGAATACGTGGCTGAGGAACTGGTGCAGGGGAGAAGGGTTCACACTTTTGGATAATGGGAATCTCTTCTGTAGAAGTGACCTATACAAGAAGGATGGATTGCACCTGAATTGGAAGGGGACTAATGTACTGTCAGAGAGAATTTTGAGAGCTGCTCAGGAGGATTTAACGAGTAAGGTGGGGTATGGGACCCAGGGAAATAGTGAGGAAAGAGATCAATCTGAGAATGGCATAATTGGGAAAATCAGTGAGTCAAACAGTCAGGAACAAAACAGAGAACAAAGTAGAACTGATACATTCCTCTTCAATAAAGAGGCCCAACAGGAAAGCCGATGAACTAAGGGCATGGTGAGGAACATGGGACTGGGATATCATAGCAATTACAGAAACATGGCTCAGGGATGGACTGGACTGGCAGCTTAATGTTCCAGTTTACAAATGCTACAGGGAGGATAGAAAGGGAGGCAAGAGAGGAAGGGGAATGGTGTTTTTGATAAGGGATAGCATTACTGCTATACTTAGGGAGAATGTTCCTGGGAATATTGCCAGGGAAGTTATATGGCTAGAACTCAGAAATAATAAAGGGATGATCACCTTATTGGGATTGTATTATAGACCCTTAATAGTCAGCGGGAAATTGAAATAACAGGGTGGTTATGGTAGGGAATTTTAACTTTCCAAACATAGATTGGGGCTGCCATATTATTAAGAGTTTAGATTGGCAAAAATTTGTTAAGTGTGTACAAGAAAATTTTCTGATTCAGTATGTGGATGTAAATACTAAAAAATGTGCAAAACTTGACCTAATCTTGGGAAATAAGGCAGGACAGGTGTCTGAAGTGTCAGTGGGGGAGCACTTTGGATCCTGCGACCATAATTCTATTAGATTTAAAGTAGTGATGGAAAAGGATAGACCGGATTTAAAAGTTGAAGTTCTAAATTGGAGGAAGACTAATGAGGCAAAATACTGTATTAGGCAAGAACTTTCAAAAAGTTGGGTGGGGGCAGATGTTTGCAGGTAAAGGGACGGCTGAAAAATGGGAAGCCATTGAAAATGAGATAACAAGAGTCCAGAGACAGTATATTCCTGTTAGGGTGAAAGGAAAGGCCGGTAGGTGCAGGGAATACTGGATGACGAGAGGGTTTGGTTAAGAAAAAGAAGGAAGCATATGTCAGATATAGACAGGAGAGATAGAGTGAATCCTGAGAAGAGTGTAAAGGCAGTAGGTGTATATTTAAGAGGGGACATGAGATAGCTTTGACAAAGGAGAATCCAAAGGGTTTTTACAAATACATTAACGACAAAAGGGTAACTGGGGAGAGAATAGGGCCTGTGTGGAGCCACAGGAGATGAGGGAGATACTAAACAAGTATTTTGCATCAGGGTTTACTGTGGAGAAGGACAAGGAAGATATAGAATGTGGGGAAATAGATGGAGACATCTTGAAAAATGTCTGTATTACTGAGGTGGTGCCGCAGGATGTCTTGAAATGTATAAAAGTGGATAAATCCCTAGGACTCAGCCAGGTGTACTCTAGAACTCTATGGGAAGCTAGGGAATTGATTGCTGGGCCCCTTGCTGAGATATTTGTATCATCGATAGTCACAGGTGAGATGCTAGAAGACTACAGGCCTGCTAACATGGTGCCCCTATTTAAGAAAAGTGGTAAGGCAAAGCCAGGGAACTATAGACCGGTCAGTCTGACATCGGTCGTGGCGAAGTTATTGGAGGGAATCTTGAAGGACAGGGTGTACATGAATTTGGAAAGGCAAGAACTGATTAGGGATAGTTAACATGGCTTTATGCATGGGAAATCATGTCTCACAATCTTGATTGACTTTTTTGAAGAAGTAACAAAGAAGATTGATGAGGGCAGAGCAGTAGGCATGATCTATATGGACCAGTAAAACATTCGGTAAGGTTCCTCATGGGAGACTGGTTGGCAAGTTAGATCTCATGGAATACAGGGAGAACTAGCCAATTGGATACAGAACTGGTTCGAAGGTAGAACGGGGGGTATCAGTAGAGGATTGCTTTTCAGATTGGAGGCCTGAAGTGGAGTGAAGTGCCACAAGGATCAGTGCTGGGTCCACAGCTTTCCGTCATTTAAATTAATGATTTGGATGTGAACATAGGAGGTATAGTTAGTAAGTTTGCAGATGACACCAAAATTGGAGATGTAGTGGACAGCGAAGTAGGTTTTCTCAGCGTACTACGGGATCTTCATCAGGTAGGCCAATAGGCTAAGGAGTGGCAGATGAAGTTTAATTTAGATAAATGCGAGGTGCTGGTTTTTGGAAAAGCAAATTAGAGCAGGACTTATATATTTAATGGTGGGGTCCTGGGGAGTGTTGCTGTACAAAGAGACCTTGGAGTGCATGTTCATGGTTTCTTGAAAGTAGAGTTGCAGATAGATAGGATAGTGAGCAAGGTGTTTGTTATGCTTTCCTTTATTGGTCAGAGCATTGAACATAGGAGTTGGGAGATCATGTTGTGGCTGTACAGGACATTGGTTAGGCGACCTTTGCAATACTGAGTGCAATTTTGCTCTCCTTCCTATCAGGAGGATGTTGTGAAACTTGAAAGGATTTGGGAAAGATTTACAATGATGTTGTCAGGGTTGGAGGATTTGAGCTATAGGGAGAGGCTAAATAGGCTGGGGCTGTTTTCACTGGTGTGTCGGAGGCTGATGGGCAACCTTATATAAGATCCTGAAAGGGCATGGATAGGATAAATAGACAAGGACTTTTCCCTGGGTGGGGGACTCCAGGACTATATGGCAGAGGTTTAAGGTGAGAGGGGAGCTATACAAAAGGGATTTAAGGGGCAACGTTTTCACACAGAGGGTGGTGCATGTATGGAATGAGCTGCCAGAGGAAGTGGTGGATCCTGGTGTAATTACAGCATTTAAAAGGCATTTGGATGGGTATATGAATAGGAAAGGTTTAAAGGGGCATGACCAAGTGCTGGCAAATGGGACTAGGTTAGGTTAGGATATTTGGTTGGCATGGATGAGTTGGACCGAAGGATTTGTTTCCATGCTTCACATCTCTACGTCTCTATTGTGTTCAGTTCTGGTCACCTCATTGTAGGAAAGATGTGGAAGCTTTAGAGAGAGTTAGAGGAGATTTACCAAGGTGTTGCCTGGACTGGAGGTATGTCTTGTGATGAAAAGTTGAGAGAGTTAGGGTCTTTCTCACTGGAGCTAAAAGGTGACTTGGTAGAGGTGTACAAGTTGTTGAGAGGTATAGATAGAGTGGATAGCCAGAGACTTTTTCCCAGGGTGGAAATATTTATCACGCAGGGGCATAATTTTAAGGTGATTGGAGGAAGGCTTAGGGGAGATGTCAGAGGTGGGTTCATTACACAATGAATGGTTCGTGCGTGAAATGCACTGTTAGCAGTGGTAGTAGTCAGATACGTTAGGCACATTTAAGCGACTCTTGAATAGGCACATGGAAGATAGTACAATGAAGGGTATTTAGTTTAATCTGATCTTAGAGTCTGATAAAAAGCATGGCACAACATTGAAGGCTGAAGGGCCTGTAACTGTGCTGTACTGTTTTATGTTCTATACCATATCAAACGCCTTTTTCTGATTTACCTGTGACTCACTTTCAAGGAATTATGAACTGCACTCCAAGGTCTCTTTGTTCAGAAATATTTCCCAGGATCCCACCATTAAGAGTATAAGTTCTGCCTTTCCAAAATGCAGCACCTCACATTTGTCTTAATTAAACTTCATCTGCCACTCCATTGGCCTACCTGATCAAGATCCCATTATATTCTGAGTTAACCTTCTTCGTTGTCAACTACACCTCTAATTTTGGTGTCATCTGCAAATTTACTAACTATACCTCCTATGTTCACATCCAAATCATTTATATAAAAGATGAAAAGCAAGGACCTAGCACCGATCCTTGTGGCACACCACTGGTCACAGGCCTCCAGTCTGAAAAACAACCCTCCACCACCACCCTCTATCTTCTACCTTCGAGTCAGTTCTGTATTCAAATGGCTAGATCTCCCTGTATTCTGTGTGATCTAACCTTGCTAACCAGTCTACCATGAGGAACCTTGTAAAATGCCTACTGAAGTCCATAAAGATCATGTCCACCACTCTGCCCTCATCAATCCTCTTTGTTACTTCTTCAAACAACTCAATAATGTTAGTGAGACACGTGTTCCCACACACAGAACCATGTTGACTATCTCTAATCGGTCCATGCACATCCAAATACATGTAAACCCTGTTCCTCAGGATTCCCTCCAATAACTTGCCCACCAGTGATGTCAGGTTCACTGGTCTATAGTTCCTTGACTTTTCCTTACCACCTTTCTTAAAAGTGGCATCACGTTATTCAATATCCAGTTTTCCAGTACCTCACCTGTGGGTCTCGAAGATACAAATATCTCAGCAAGGGGCCCAGCAATCACTTCTCTAGCTTCTCAGAGTTCAAGGGTACACCTGAGCAGATCCTGGGGATTTATCCACTTCTATGCATTTTAAGATATTGAGCACCTCCTCAACTGTAATATAGATATTTTTCATGATGTTGCCATCTATTTTTCCACATTCTATATCTTCCATGTTCTTCTCTACAGTTTCCATCACAATTTACAATCGTCCCCCATTTCCTATGGTTGCACATAGAGGCTGCCTTCCTGATCTTTGAGGGCCCTCTTCTCTCCCTCGTTACCATTTTACCCTAAATGTATTTATAAAATCCCTTTGGATTCTCCTTTACCCATTGGAGTTAGAGAGTCCTACAGCATGGAGACTGGCCTTTTGGCCCAAACTGGTCCCTGTCAGCTAAAACACCTATCCATGCTAACCCCATTTCCCTACTCTTGGCCCATATCCTTCTAATCCTTTCCTATCCATGTATTTGTGCAAATGTTGTTAATGTACCCACCTCAACCACTTCCACTGGCAGCTCATTCTATATGCATCCACCCTTAATTCAAAAACGTTGTCCCTCAAGTTCCCTTTGATTCATTCCCCTCTAACTTTAAACTGATACCCTCTAGTCCTTGAGTTCCCCAACCCTGGGAAAAAGACTGAGTGCATTCACCCTACGCATGCCTCTCATGATCTTATACACCTCTTATACCCTCAGTTTCCTACGGTCAAAAGAAAAAGTCTGAGCTTGTCCACCTTCTCCCTCTAACTCAAGACATTGAGTCCAGGCAACATCCTGTAAATTTCTTCTGCACTCTTTCCAGTTTAATAAAACCTTTCCGATAGCAAGGTGACCAAAACTGATCACAAGTGTGGCCTCACCAACGTCCTGTATAACTGCAACATAACTTCTCAACTTTTATACTTAATGCCCTGACTGATGAAGGCCAGTGTGCCAAAAGCCTTCTTCACTGCCCTGCCTACCTATGACCCCATTTTCAGAGAACTGTGAACCTGAACTCCAAGATCCCTCTGTTCCATTACACTTCTTAAGGCCTCACCGTTCACCATAAAACTCCTACCTTCACTTGACTTTCCAAAATGCAATACCTCACACTTATCTATATTAAACTCCATTTACTATTTCTTGGCCCACTTCCCAAACCGATCAAAGTCCTGCTGCAGTTTCTGACAACATCACTGTGCACAGTACCGCTGGTTTTAGGGTGATCAGCAAACGTACTAATCATGCCTTGTACAATCTCATCCAAATCATTGATATAGATAACATACAGCAATGGCCTTGCACTGACCCCTGAGGCTCTCTAATAGTCACGGGCCTCCAGTCGGACAAGCATCCCTTCACTATTACCCTCTGATTCCTGCCATCAAGACAATTTATATCCAATTTGCCAGCTCCCCCTGGATTCCATACAATCTAACTTTCTGGAGCAATCCACCATGTGGAACCTTATCAAAGGTCTTACTTAAATCCATATCAACTATGTCTACTGCCCTGCCCTTGTTAACCTTCCTGATCACTTTATCAAAGAACTCTAGCAAATTTGTGAGGCATGATCTCCCACTCACAAAGCCATGCTGACTACTCCTAATTAAACCCTGTCTTTCCAAATGCATGTATATCTTATTCCTCAGAATCTTCTCAAGTAACTTACTCACCACAGAAGTTAGGCTTACTGGTCTATAGTTTCCAGGTTTTTCTTTGCAGCCCTTCTTAAATAAGGGCACATTTGCTACCTTCCAGTCTTCCAGGACCTCACATGTGGCTAATAGTGATGCAAAAATATCAGCCAGAACCTCTGCAATTTCTTCTCTAGCCTCTTACAGTGTTCTTCAATATACCTGGTCAGGACTGGGACATTTATCCATCTTCATGCATTCTAATACATCCAACACCTCCTCTAAGGTGATATGGACTGTCCCCAAGATATCACCATTAACCTTCCCAAGTTCCCAAGTTTTCATGTCTTTCTCCACAGTAAACACAGAAGATAAATATTCATTGAGAACCTCACCCATCTCCTGCAGTTTTAACATGCATGTCCACTTTGATCATTGAGGAGTTTTATTCTCTCTCTAGTTATTCTTTTTCCTTCAATATATTTAAAATACCTCTTTGGATTCAACCTAATCTTCTTAGCCAAGGCTATCTCATGCCCCCTTTTTGCCCTCCTGATTTCCTTCTTCAGTAAACTCTTGTATTCCCTGTACATCTCCAGGATTCCCTTGATTCCAGCTGCCTGTACCTAAGCCACGCCTCCTCCTTTTTTCTGGTCAAAGCCTCAATAAGTCTTGTCACCCATGGTTGCCTAATCCTGCCAACCTTGCTCTTCACCATCACTGGAACATATAGCTAGAATTCAAAGTCTATCTCAATTTTAAAGGCCTCCCACTTGCCAGAGATTCCTTTGCCTGCAAACAAACTACTCCAATCAACCCTTGCAAACTCTTGCCTAAATCTATCAAAATTCGTCTTTCTCCAATTTAGAATCTGAACCTTTGGACTGGTTTTGCCCTTCTCTGTAACTATTTTAAAATTAATAAAGCTATGGTCACTGGCCCAAAAGTGCTCCCCCACAGTTACCTCCATCACCTGTCCTATCCTATTTCCCAAGTGTAGGTTGGGTTTTGTCCCTTCCTTTTATATACTGTTTGAAGAAACTTTCCTGAACACATTTAATAAATTCCACCCAACTAAGCCCTTAATGCTCTAGCAGTTCCAGTCTATGTTGGGAAAATTAAAATACCCGACTATGACAACCCCATTGCTCCTGCAAGTCTGCCCAACCTCCTTGAATATTTGTTCCTGTAATTCCCGTTGACTATTTGGGGGCCTACAGTACAACCTTAATAATGTCACCAACTCCTTCTTATTTCTTAGCTCCACCCACAAAGTCTCACTGGATGATGCTTCAGTTATTTCATCTCTGACTACTGCTGTGATACTCACCTTAATCAAAAATGCAACTCCCCCCTCCTCTCCTTCCATCACCTCTGTCCTGCCTAAAGCTCCTGTACCCTGGCACATTCAGCTACCAGTCCTGTTTCTGTAATGGTTATACTATCTGAGTCCCACATTCATTCACACTCACACACACACTCATTCTCCTTCTCTCTCGCTCATGCACAAGCACATACATATAAGTCAATGGGGTAAATTTGCATTTGCAGAATCATATTTGCAGAATCATATTTGCAGATACATTTCCATTTTTCTCAACAAATACACAATCTGCAGGCAGCCAATCCATGTAATATTTTGTAAATTCCACTTTGGAAATAGAACCAGTCTGACTCAAGATTGGGATACAGATAGACTCTAACCTCACACCTTTAATGTACTGTCTGAGCTGAGATGTCACCTTTTTTTATAAAACCTTAAGTTATCTCAAGAATGTGACTTAAAAGAAGTTCTTAGATTTACGTATTAATGATCTGAAACCTGCAACCCATTCTAAAAGATGAAAGACTTAACAACAATCTAGGTGTGTTCAATATATCATTGCAGTTGCATGACACTATAATCTTTAGCTCTAAATTCTGTGTCTTATGGTCCTGTTCCATAACTTTGATTATTATAATGCATTCACGCAAGGCTTCACACTTTATATCCTCTATAGATTTAAGAGTGTCTTAAGCTCTGCTGGCTGTGTCCTAATTCACAGCACATCCAGTTTGTTCATGACCCGTGTTCACTGACCTACACTCGCTCCCAGTCAAGTAATGCCTTGACTTTAAACCTGACATCCTTGTTTTCAATTTTTCCATGTTTTGTTTCTATAGCGTCTGTAATGTATTGCAGCTCTTCATCTCTATAATATATTTGTAATTCTCTAATTCTACCTTCTCAAGCAGTCCCAATATTAACCTCTCCATCATTTGTGGCCATACCTTCAGTCACCAACAATTTAAGCTCTTGAATTTTTGTGGCACAAGTTCAATGACCTTGCATGTGTAGTTTAGCGTCACTGAATACATCTTCAAATGCCATTTCTTATTCACTATACCACCAGTTTCATACACAGCTCATCAGGTTCATAGCTCATCAGCTAACCAACAGCAATCTTGATCAATCAGGATCTGTGCTTAAAAAAAAAGCCCCTTCTATATCTCACCTGTACTTAGGAAAGCTGCAAGCCTCTCACCCGCTTCTTGCAGATGTACATTGTTACAGCTCTTCAACCATGCCAGACATGATTCAAACATCTTGTCATACAATCACTGACAGCATTCTCCCTTTCAGAGGAGAAGGTTTCACCAACAGGAGATAACAACAGAGAATCTGTGGATGAAGTCATGCCTATTTCTCTTAAGTTTCTTGCTGGAGACAGTGTGGAGAATTCTTGATCCAGCAGTGGATGGAGCAGTTGCAAAAGCCATCATGTTAATAATTATGTCAATGCCTTTTGCACCTTTTCCAATGCTACTTCAGCATCTTCCTCCCATACAGTGTGAAGTGCAAGTTTTAAATGGTGCTATGCTGCACTTGACTGGTTTCCACAAGGCAGTCAAAGAATATAACTTCTGTTTCTTTCTTTTAATTTTAATTATCACTCAGCAAATATGTGACCTCTGCATGAGATTGTTGCCATTTTGGAAGACAATGTTTGTACTGAAGGCAGGCCACAAATTGCCCATTAGGACAATTATCCTGAAGAAAACAGCTATCACTGGTATGTGCTGGGTGACAGTCTCCACATGTAATGGAAAACCCACACGCAAAGGCACGATGACTCAGTGGTTAGCGCTGCTGCCTCACAGCGCCAGGGACCCTGGTTCGAGTCTAGCCTCGGGCGACTGTATGCGTAGAGTTTGCACATTCTCATCAAGTCTGCATGGGTTTCCAACGGTTGCTCTGGTGTCCTTCCACAGTCCAATGATGTGCAGGTCAGGTGAATTGGCGATGTTAAATTTCCCATAATGTTTAGGGATGTGTAGGCTAGAGGCATTAGTCAGGGGCAATGTAGAATAATAGGGTAGTGGAATAGGTCTTGGTGGTATACTCTTCAGAGCAGCAGTGTGGACCTATTGGGCCAAATGACCTGTTTTCACACTGTAGGGATTCTATGAGAGTCATGGGATTGGGAAAGGATATTGATGTCAGCATAATTCATGGAATAAGTAATAGATATATGTTGCCTTTCTTGTTGACACAACCGTAGAATTACCTGACTGCAGCTGCATGCATCTCTAACCATCAGAACTGTCACATACTCAATTCTCACCATACAGAATCATAAACATGAACATGCTGAATATCTGCTAAACATTTTGTAACACTAGACCAATTGGCAAACAAGGTAATGTGGAGAAACCCCGACTTGCATTGAGCCACCTGCTACACACACTCTTCCACAGGGATTGCCTGGGCAAGTCATGGCCGCTGCATTGACTGAAAGTAGGTATGGAACTTTTCAAATTGGTAACTGTGAGCGCATTTATCAGTAAGTAGCCATACAAAAACATGTGTGCATATTGTATGGAGAATATTCTTGAAGAAAACCTATAGCTAGGTGAGAACAGGACAAATTCAGTTCTGCATCTCAGGATCAGGGAAGCTAAAAGGCACAAGATTGGGCAAGGCATCAAGAGTGTGTGGCAATAACCTATTGAAAATCATGATAAGGTGTCCATCAAATAAAAGCTTGCATTTTATGGATACATAGTATCTACCTGCTACATACTTTCCCATAATTGTCTTAGTCAACATAGAATATAGCCGGCCAGTGAGGAAACACTAAAATTTTTCAAAAACATTTGGGTTTTCTTATATTCTAAAGATGAATTATAATCTCTCATCAATTGACCAAATAATAGCATGTGCTATCCTTATAGGGCTCATAAAGTGGCACCACAAAGCAAAATGAAGCATGAGCAATGAATGAGTCAAAACTCAAGACAGTATCAACAGCTGCCACACAAATCCAATAAGGCCACACACCAAATGTGGTCATGTAACTGAAGGGCATACAGCTATTTCCTAACTGATGGAAATATGTGCTCGAAGCTTAAGGTTCTAATCAGTTTATTATCTGCATCATTTTTTGGGGCTATCATCATTTTTCCAGTCTGTTACATTTACAGTTTATGTACCCTATTGCTTGCAGATTTATGGTTTTGTAGCATTTATGCTATGTCTCTTTTTATACTGAATTGAAAAAAGTTTATAGATTTAGATCTTACTAGCCATTCCCTTGTTGTGCCTATTCTTTCTACCCTTTTCAATGTCTGGGTTGTTCATTTTATTTAATCTCACTTAATGCCTCTGAGAGGTTCAATAATTTCTTTAACTGAATTCTTGAGAGCTTCATTTTGTTAGTTTTTCTGAGAATTTTCAATATCTTCATTGAAAGCCAACAAGAGTTTATTTGCTGCCTAGGATATCTATCATTTATTTTTTTTTAAACCTGCAAATATTATCATTTATTCCAAACAGAATATTAGTGAGTTTTGAGAAAATTTGTAGCTCAGGTTGAAGTTCTAGATATAGGTTTGCTTGCTGATGTTTCATCACCCTACTAGGTAACATCTTCAGTGAGCCTCATTTTCAGACTTCCACATGAAGTCTGATTCAAAGTACCTATTTCAGTTCCTCTGCAATTTCTTTCATACCCATTACTACTTTTCCAGCCATATTTTCCTGCGGTCCAATGTCTATTCTTGCCTCTCTCTTACCTTTTACATATCTAAAAATATTCTTGCAGTCTTGTCTTATAATACTAGCTGGCTTACTCTCATATTTCATCTTTCCAGCTAAAACATCTGTGCAATGTTAACAGTGTAAAGTATAATGTTTAAAGCATGGGGTTGTCAATTTTGACACTGCATCAAAAAATAAAAATTCTTAATATCAAATAATTGATCTTATGGGATACTCTAATGACTGTAACCTTTTGTGTTCCAAGTGTTGTTGCCTGCTTATAGATATAGCTGTGTCATAAGTCAAGCTGCCAAGTAGAACCACATTGGAACAATAAGCTGATTACTGATTAGAAATTACTGCAATGTATCCCATAAAAGAAACAAAGTCTGGTTTGTGGTCATATGAAGAAAAATTAAGTAATTGTCTTAAAATGTGAATTCAAAGCAAAATCATTCTCATCATATCTAAATAAAATATGTAAAGTGCAGCCTTAGAATGATCTTTTAATTTTTTTTAATGGATTCAGTACAGACAGGAGGTAATGCTGAATGAATAGCTCATTTTAAGATTAACAATAGAACCTTTCAGTTTATGATAGACATGGAAGTTCAGCATAATCCTGGAAATTACATTGCTAAGTACTTAAATTTTGTGCATGTCAACAGTTAGAATTAACAAAACTAATTGATGCCATCATTATCAATAAATGTCAAAAAGTAATAGTGTTCTATAATGACACATTTAACAACCTGGACACATACCAGGAAAGCTGACTATACAAATAAAGCTAGACATTCAACCTCATATATCATTGAGATTATACCAGTCATTAAAAAAAAGGAAAAAAAAATCTGCGGATGCTGTAAATCAGAGAAAAAAAGAAATTGCTGGAAAAGCTCAGCATGTCTGGCAGCATCTGTGAGGGGAAATCAAAGTTAATGTTTTGGGTCCAGTGACCCTTCCTTAGAACTAATGGTAGCTAGAAAACCATTGGTTTTTATGCATAAGTTACAGGGAAGGGGATAAGGAGTAAATTATAGGTGGACATAGAGCCTAAAGAGAGAGAACGACAGTTGGACAGTCAAAGGAGTAAATAATGACCAGCCTGGGAGAATGATTGGCTACTAATGGGACCAATAGGGGTAGGTGATGGCCTAGTGATATTATCTCTATTAATTCTGAAACTCAGATAAGTGTTCTGGATACCCGGATTCAAATTCTGCCATGGCAGATGGTGGAATTTGAATTCAACAAAAAAAAGTTCTGGAATTAAACATCTACTGATCACCATGAAACCATTGTGGGAAAAACCCATCGGGTTCATTAATGTCCTTCAGGGAAGGAAATCTGCTGTCCTCACCAGGTATGCCTTACATGTGACTCCAGGCTCACAGCAATGTGGTTGATTCTCAAATGCCCTCTGAAATAGCCAAGCAAGCCATTCAGTTATACCAATTGTAACAAAGTCTCAAAGAAATGAAACATGACCGATCACTGGGTATTGACCTAGGCACCAGAAAATACAACGGCAGAAACAGTCCTTTCGACCCTGCAAGGTCCTCCTCACTAATATCTGGGGGCTAACCAAGCAACAGCCTGACACTGTCTGTAAGATATGATTCCATGAGTATGACTATGTTCCAGACACCACTATCATCACCCCTGGATATGTCCTGTCTCATTGACAGGATAGACCTAGAAGAGGTGGTGGTACAGTGGGATACAGTCAGAAAAGGGTTGATCTGGAAGTCCTCAACATTGACCCCAGACGCCATGAAGTCTCATGGCTTCAGGTTAATCACAGGCAAGGAAACCTCCTGCAGATTACCTTGTATTGTCCTCCCTCTGCTGATAAGCACTGAGGATGACAAGGGCACAAAATGTACTTTGGATGGGGGATTTCAATGTCTACCACCAAGAGTGGCTCAGCAGCAGTACTTCTGATCGAGCTGATCGGGTCGTAAAGGACATAGCTGCTATACTGGGTTTGCAGTAGGTGGTAAGGGAACCAACAAGGAGAAGAACATACTTGACCTCATCCTTACCAATCTGCCAGTTGCAGATGCATCTGTTCATGACAGTATTGGTAAGAGTGACCACCACATAGTCCTTGTGGAGATGAAGTCGTGCCTTCACACTGAGATGAACGTCCATCGTGTAGTGTAGCACTATCACTGTGGTAAATGGGACAGACTTTGAACAGATCTAGCAACTCAAGATTGGGCATCCATGAGGTGCTGTGGGCCATCAACAGCAGCGGAATTGTATTCCAGCACAATCTGTAACCTCATGGCCCAGCAAATCCCTCACTCTACCATTGCCATTAAGCCAGGGGATCAACCCTAGGTTAATGGAAAGTGCAGGAGGGCATGCCAGGAACAGCACTATTCATACTTGAAAACCCGGTGTCAACCTAGTGAAGCCACCAAACAGGACTACCTGTATGCCAAACAGCCTACGCAGCAATAGACAGAGCTAAGCAAACCCACAACCAATGGATTAGATCTAAGCTCTACAGTCCTGCAACATTCCATCATGAACGGTGATGGACAATTAAACAACTCATTCGCGGAGGAAGCTCCATAAATATCCTCATCTTCAATGCTGGAAGAACTCAGAAGGCTGAAGCTTTCTCAGCAATCTTCGGCCAGAGGTGCTGAGTGGATGATCCATCTCAGACTCCTCCACTGGTCCCCAGCTTTAAAGACACCAGTCTTCAGTAAGTCTGATTTACTCAACTTGAAATAAAGGAATGGTTGGAGACATTGGATACTGCAAAGGCCAAGGGCCCTGACAACATTCTAGCAACAGTATTGAAGACTTGTGCTCCCCTAGCCAAGCTGTTTCAGGACAGTTACAACACTGGTTTCTACCCAACAGTTGCCCAAGTACGTCCTGTTCATAAAAAGCAGGACAAATCCAACCCAGTCAATCACCACCACATCAGTCTATTGTTGATCATCAGTAAAGTGATGAAAGGTATCATTAACAATGCTATCAAGCAGCACCTGCTCAGCAATAACCTGCTCATTTATGCCCAGTTTGGGTTCCCGCCAGGGTCACTCAGCTCTTGATCTCATTACTGCCTTGTTCCAAACATAAACAAAAGGGCTGAGGTGAGAGAGATGTCCTTGACATCAAGGTTGCATTCAGCTGAGTGTGGCATCAAGAAGCCCTAGTAAAACTGGAATCGATGGATATCATGGGACAAACTCTGGTGGTTGGAGTCACACCTGACACTTAGGAAAATGGTAATGGTTGCTGGAGGTCAGTCATCTCAGCTCCAGGACATCTCTGCAAGAGTTCCTCAGGGTAGTATCCTAGGCCCAACCATCTTCAGCTGCTTCATCAATGACCTTCCCTCCTGACTCCTCAAAGCCTGTCCACACACATGAGCATGCCATTGTCAAAGTCCATTCTGTGCTGAAAATAAGTGTGTAGGTGTAACAGGCAGTAAATAATGCAAACTGTACTTAAGCCTTCAGAATGAAAAGTTGTGAGTATAGAAACGATGATCTCTTGCTGCGATCACACAGGGCATTGGTGAGGCCACAGCTGGAACATTCTGTACAGTGTTGGTCTCCTTATCTGAGCAAGGATGTTTTTGCTGCAGATTGTCTGCGGTGAAGATTTACTAAATTGATTCTTGGTGTAGCAGGACTGACATATGAGGAGAGATTGAGTTGTCTACAACTGAAGTTTAGAGAATGAGGGGGACTACCATAAAAATCTATAAAATTCCATCAGGACTAGACAGATTAGATGCTGGGATGGTGTTCCCGATGGTGGGAGAATCCTGAACCAGGGTCATATTTTAAGAATCAGGAGTGATATTTTTAGGACTATGATAAGATGCAATTTCTTCACCCAGAGTGGGGAGCCTGTGGAATTCACTACCACAGAAAGTGACTGAGGTCAAAACATTGTATGCTTTCAAGAGGAGGTAAACATAGCTGTTGAGGCTAAATGGGGGGAGGGATCATAATGAATGGCAGAATTTTTTCTCTGTGGTTGTTTACAAATTACTGATTGCTCATTGGCAAGTCATTACCATCTTTCTCCTTGTGATAAAACACAGAGTATTCATGGAAACTCAACAGATACCTATGTAACAATAGAATCAGTCAAGTACTTGATTGTTCACAGCATATCTCCTTGTCATGTCACAAAACAATGTGCATTCTAGTTGAACATCAGTATTCACATAAAAGAGAAAATCTTGTTTGGCAGTCCCTCAAGACTGAGGATTTTTTTCCACTCTGAAATTATGGGTCCTCTGGTAATGAAACAGCCTGATTCTGGATTCACACACGTAGGGCTAATGACGTTTGAAGAGATTGGAGATCAGAATGTTTTCTTATTCTCCTTTTGTGCACAAAATGGATGGCAAATTTGTAGATGTTTCTTCTTCAGTGTGAGAGATTTTGGGTGAAAGATTCCCATGAGAAAGTGGGGTAATTTTCAGGGAGGATTTGAGGATATTCTTGAAGTGCTTCATCTGCCCTCCAATTTGAAGCTTGGAATAGGAAGTTTGTTTAAAAATTTGTGTGTCATGCATGTGGATGATTTGCCATTTCGGGCATGAGCCCTTCTTCAGGAATGAGAAAAGTGTGTCCAGCAGGCTAAGATAAAAGGTAGGGAAGAGGGACTTGGGGGAGGGGCGTTGGAAATGCAATAGGTGGAAGGAGGTCAAGGTGATGGTGATAGGCCGGAGTGGGGGTGGGGGCGGAGAGGTCAGGAAGAAGATTGCAGGTTAGGAAGGCGGTGCTGAGTTCGAGGGATTTGACTGAGACAAGGTGGGGGGAGGGGAAATGAGGAAGCTGGAGAAATCCGAGTTCATCCATTGTGGTTGGAGGGTTCCTAGGCGGAAGATGAGGTGCTCTTCCTCCAACCGTCGTGTTGCAATGGTCTGGCGATGGAGGAGTCCAAGGACCTGCATGTCCTTGGTGGAGTGGGAGGGGGAGTTGAAGTGTTGAGCCACGGGGTGGTTGGGTTGGTTGGTCCGGGTATCCCAGAGGTGTTCTCTGAAATGTTCCGCAAGTAGGCGGCCTGTCTCCCCAATATAGAGGAGGCCACATCGGGTGCAGCGGATGTAATAAATGATGTGTGTGGAGGTGCAGGTGAATTTGTGGCGGATATGGAAGGATCTCTTGGGGCCTTGGAGGGAAGTAAGGGGGAGGTGTGGGCGCAAGTTTTGCATTTCTTGCAGTTGCAGGGGAAGGTGCCGGGAGTGGAGGTTGGGTTGGTGGGGGGTGTGGACCTGACGAGGGAGTCACGGAGGGAGTGGTCTTTTCGGAATGCTGATAGGAGAGGGGAGGGAAATATATCCCTGGTGGTGGGGTCCGTTTGGAGGTGGGGAAATGACGATGGATGATACCACGTATATGGAGGTTTGTCGGGTGGTAGGTGATGACCAGTGGGGTTCTGTCCTGGTGGCGATTGGAGGGGCGGGGCTCAAGGGCGGAGGAGTGGGAAGTGGAGGAGATGCGGTGGAGGGCATCGTCGATCACGTCTGGGGGAAAATTGTGGTCTTTGAAGAAGGAGGCCATCAGGGTTATACGGTATTGGAACTGGTCTTCCTGGGAGCAGATGCGGCGGAGACAAAGGAATTGGGTACGGTATTGGAACTGGTATCGAGGCACTGTGGACCTAACATTCACAGCACGTCCAAGAAATATATACAGAGCAGCATCAACCTCTACACATGGTTTTCTTTGACCTCAATAAGGCCTTTAACTCCATCAAATGGGAAAGACTATGGAGTATTCGCTTCAAATTTGACTGCCTGCAGAAAAGTGTCACAATCCTCACAGCTACACAATGATATAGGAATCACAATCCTTACCAGTGGATTCTTCACTGACTCACTATGGGGACAAACTGGGGTTAAAGAAGGCAGTGATATCACACCAATACTCTTCAACATCCTCGCTGCACCATTTCACCCCATTTCCATGAAACTACGTATTAGAGTAGACCTTCTCTACAGGATCAGTAGAAAACTGTTTAATCTACACTACTTCCAGATCCAAACTAAGATCACTCTAGCATCTGTCATCAAACTACAGAACACAGATGCTGTTTGCACGTATGCATTATTTGAGGTTGACCTCTGAACCACCATTTATGCATTCACGGAGGTATATAAGAGCCTAGAAAATTTGGAAGACAGAGGTCCTCTACCAGTCTGCTCCCATCACACAACAACATCCATTGACTAACAGAACCCACATCAAGCCACTGGATATGGATCAATTCTGATATATTGGGAGCCTTCCTGCAATCGGAGCACATTTTGATGACTAAATTCAACATGGCCACCAGTGCATCAGACAGCCTTGGCTATTTGAGAAATAGAGTAGCAAAATGGTAATGATCTCAAAGCCAGCACCAGCTTATGGTCTAAGGGAAGATAATCCTTCCATCTACTCTCCCTTTTCTAAGTAAAATTCATTTTTGCCTGCAGTGGGTCAGATTATATTAAAACCACTTAATCTGAACTTGTATTCCAACTTTTTAAAGATGATGGAACTTTGAAAGAGGGCTCTGTGTAGACAGAAAGATGAAGCCTTTTGAAACAGTGATTGACTGAGCAAGAATGGCCTGGTTAGCCTGATCATATCAGAATGGATGTAGGGATGTCGTTTCTTCCGGTCGTCTCACCTTTCTTTCCTTGTAGATTGGACTTTTGGTCGGTAACAGGTCTGTGATTGTAGCTTTTGTTCCATTATTCCTCTGCGTGGAGGCAAATTTGGCTACAGAAGAACTGGAGGCCTGATCACCTGGAACTTTTCCACAGAGAAGAAAATGCACAATTTTAAGAATGGCAAGGGTCTTCCAATGGACTGTGTCTTGAGAATCAGATAACTCCCAAAATTCTATATTTAGTTCATCTCTATTCCTTCAATTTGATATCAATGGCAGATGCAGGAAATGATTTTGGAAGACACAGCCACACTACATTCCTAATGGTATTCACAGTGCTGGTGAAGGAATCTGAAAAGATCCTAATTTGAAGTGAATTTCTTTCACTATTTATTCTATTTGTCAGTGAATATTGGCCCTGTCCTATAGTAACTTGGGTTCTGGCAATGTGGATGTTAATTTGTCTTTTTATTCTATTAAGCTTACCTTCAGTGAACTTCCAGAAGGTCAATAAACATTGTATGGGTACGTATTTTAAATTTCAAAATCAGCTCAGGTCTGCTTGAAGTCTGTCTTTGAAGCCTGTCCGTCCAGGTCTGTCCTTCGTCATCGTCTCAGTTGCCAGCGACAGCAGGAGCAGTGCTTTTGGTAGTGGTTGGTGATGTCCTGTCAGTGCTCCTCCCCCTCTGAAAATTTGAAACAGGCAGTTCATGGGTGGACAACAGTGATTAAGAGAAGGGAGGGAGACTCAGACCAGGCTGATCTCCAGATCGTGTTTGTTTCAGTAGTTAAATTGGATTTAGTGAATTGAACATTTGCAAATAGTATTGGGACAGTGATGGGTCCTTCTCTCCCTAAGCCACAACCCTGATTCTCCACTCTATTCCTTCCAAGTTTCTTGCAAATTTCCACTGTGAACCGTGGGCTCAGAGAATAGATCTTGCTTCTTCTTTTGAATGCTTCCAAAACTACTTCAAAATTTTTATAATAAATGTTTCTGAATATCTAAGAGCATTGCAAAAATAAATACATTGAATGGTAACTCGAGTGATCAGCTTATTTGGAAAAATAGTGACACAAAGGAATAGTAGGAATTTGACAAATAAAATATGTAATGCTATTAAAAATTCAATAGCTATGGGCAATACTTGACATTAAGTGAGCTGTGTATATGAAGAATTAGGTTAAATAGTAAGGTGCAAAGCACATATACAAGAATCTACAAACTAAAAAGCAATCTTTGGTTCTAAAATTTGACCTCTATTCTCTATTTGCAGGACAAAAAGCATAAATATTTTTAAGAAAGTAGCTCCATAAATTTTACTGTTAAAATCTGAAGAAAGCAGAGACGAAAAATCTAAAATTCAGCATTATCATTGGTGTCTCAACAAATCCTGAGGCAAGGGGAACCCATACCAGATTGGTAACAGGTATGAACATCTCAGGAATACAGAAGGTATAGCTGAGCACAACAGCATTTCATTTTTGAGAGACAGTCAGGGGGTAAGGGTTGGAATGACAGTTGTAGGATATGGTGGAATTGAGATACATTTCTTGGAAGAAGCAGATGACAGAAGTCCAAATTGGATCAATAATCAAGATCAAAACAAAGTCGCATGAAAGTTGTCAATGAGATGTTGGGATTAATGGGATTGTATTTCACCACCTGTTTTGTTAACATTATATGGTCCATGTCAGCTATCTACAATGAAAGAGCAGCTTCTCCAATTGCTGCAGTTGCAACAATACGGGCAGTTGTTTATTTTCACAGTGTACAACCTGGGTGACAACTTCTCTGTATAGGTGCTGGGTTGACATTTGTTATGAATATGGTACGTTTGCACTCTTACTAGCCCTCCAATGTCCAGCTGCAGCAGTAATTTAGCAGTTCTTTCAAAGTGAAATTTGGCTGTTGTTTCACTTCAATTCTAACTCTAACCTATGGCTATAATTAGCCATAACTACTTATGGCTTCAGAAGCTTTTTTCTTAAGCTACTAGGAGAGACATTTGGGTGCAATATGACATTGGTTGCTGGATAGGACGACTTTCTATGACTTCAGTCAGTGTGTTTCTCTGCTCCACGAATGCTTTGCATAGTTCTATGTTGGTTCTGCTTGATATTTTTCTGATCCCTTTAAAAATTTTCAATGTTTTCTTATCCATTTCATTTGACTGAGTATAATGTAGAGATGATATTTGGTGTTGAATTTCCCAATCACTTATGAAGCACCTGACGTTTTCAGGCATTATACCACCTCACAGACAACTATTAGTCCCTGCTGACCTAACTCCTAGTAATCAAAATAGTTATTGATAATGACAAGATAATCAATACCTGCAAAAGTGAAAGAGTTTACTTCAAACCTTATCCAAGGTCTGGTTGGGATATCATGAGTCATGAATGGTTCTTTAGCTTGTTATAGGTTACAAACATTGGATTGGGTGATTAGATTAGATTAGATTACTTACAGTGTGGAAACAGGCCCTTTGGCCCAACAAGTCCACACCGATCCACCGAAGCGCAACCCACCCAGACCCATTCCCCTACATTTACCCCTTCATCTAATACTACAGGCAATTTAGCCAGGCCAATTCACCTGACCTGCACATATTTGGATTGTGGGAGGAAACCAGAGCACCCGGAGGAAACCCACGCAGACACGGGGAGCATGTGCAAACCTGAGGCAGGAATTGAACCCAGCAAATGCATGGCAGAATGTGAGGTTATCTACTTTGGTAGGTCTTTTGGCTAAGATCAAGTGTCTGTTCTTATCAGGACAGGGGTCGAGTTGCGAGTCGTCAGAGTTAGTGGAGATCATCGCTGGATCGTGATTGGACTTTGGAGGATCGTTTGGTTGTGCTGACCTGCTATTGGTGGATCTTCATGCTGGCTTCGGCCTAACGCCAATTCAGAGATCAGCCAACCTCAGAGCTATGGCATCAACAGCTATCCGCAGCCTTGGGCAGGGGATTCAAGACACAGTCCGGGTGACTGTGAAGAAGATAGAGGATCGTACACCGGTCGACCGCATCCTTTTTTATTAAGAAAGTACTGTTGGGATGCTGTGGGTTTGCCGCAGCGGATGTGTACTGCCTGCAGGATTTCCCTGGGGCAGGCTACTTTGATGTGACCTTCAGAAGTGTGAAGCAGTGTGAACAGCTCCTGAAGGTCTTCAAGGAGAAGGAAGGGGAGTCTTGTCGGCGACCCCATTGTGTGTGCTTCCTGCACAGAGGAATCGGGTTGTTACAATCCATATGTACAACCCCTATGTTCCAGCGGCTGATGTCCTGACCTTCCTGGGAAGGTACGTCCAAGTTGAGGGAGAAGCCACCGATGTGATTGACCGCTTTGGGATCTGGGCCAGTAAGCGGCAGGTCAGGGTAACTCTGAGGGTCGATGACAATGGGAATATCCTCCACCCACCCTCAAGCTTCGCAATTGGAGGGAGCAGAGGCTACCTGACATATGCAGGGCAGCCGAAAGTGTGCCGAACCTGTGGGAAGTCGGGACACATGGCGGCGGATTGCAAGGTGACTATCTGCAGGAACTGCAAACAGGAGGGTCACCTGACTAAGGACTGTCAGGAAGAAAAGAGCTGTAACCTGTGCGGAGAGGCAGGCCACATGTATAAGACCTGCCCAAGATGGGGGCGGGGGGGCACTTACGCACAGATGGCTGGAGGTGGCAATGTGAGCTGTGGACCCCCAAAGACCAGTAAGGTCCACCCAGACAGCAGGGAAACGGAGTCTGGTGGCAAAACCAGAAAGAAGAACAGGCTGGAGTGGAGGAGGCGGCAGCCAGCGGAGAGACACAGCAGCTGATCCTAGCTCTAGCTGGGCAGATGGAAGCAATGGAGGAGAAGGTAATCGAGCAGGCAGAGGAGTGGATACCTGTTAAAAACAAGAAGAGAAAATCCTGCCAGGCCCCCAAAGCTTCCCAGCAAAGGGGGAAAAGACAGCTGCACGAGGGAGAGATGGCCAGCGCTTCGGATGGGGAAGATGGGCGCAAAGAAGTAGAGACAGAGCGCCGTAGGTAAAGAGGAGGGCATTTCTTCCCAACCAGGAAACAATGGACCCCACGAAGTCCACCCTCCACCCAGTGAGAACCAGGGGGTACCCACTGCCCCACAACTACAGGCAACTGAGAGCTGTGATCCTCTGACAGTTCCATTGTCAGAGACAGAACTGGACAGTGAGGACCCTTGCCTTGGCTCAATGACACCAGAGCGGGTAAATGACCCCAGTGAGGAGCTGGATAGCTACCTCAGCCCAGCGAAGGTCCAGCAGTTTGTGCTCACCATGGGGATGCAGACAGCTACCCCAGAGACAGGACAGTAAAATGGACAATGGTTAACCCATAAACTGGGGGCTAAAGAAGTTTCCTTTGCTTTCATATAACAGGGCACCCACTCAGTAGGTGGGTTCCGCTGAAGCCACAGCTAAATACTAAGAGACTGGATGGTTAATAAAGGGAACTGTAAATACGATAACTGTAAATTTGATTAATTCAATCTGTTCTTTGTAATGTTAAGACATGCCGTCATTACTAGTTGTTTTCTATGAGTGACTGCTCTCCTGAATCTGTTCCCAAAAACCACAACATATCCTTTGCATGAGTTTGTGTAGATGTTTACAATGGTGTTTCACAAATCATTGTACTGCTTTCTCATTTGTTCATTGCAACATCTCTACTGTAGCTCTCATTTTATCACGAACAGGGCAAAATCCTTTTACCATTTGTACAATACCCATGTATGTTCATGGTTGGTACAACATCAATGAACAATCACCCAAGTTGGTGGGGGAGTAAACAGCGCAGTGTGCAGGCTCCTGCCTGGAACTCATCTGCGACATGCCCTTTTACTTTATTTTCCTTCCTTCACAGCTTTTTTTTTGCCTCTTACTTTAATCTGTTTACCTTTTGTGGGCAGTTCGAACCAGTGTGGGTGACAGTGAGACAACATGGGGGGGGGGAGCGCGAGCCCAATGCGGGGGAGAGCGAGCCCAATGCAGGGAAGAGTGAGCCCAATGCAGGGGAGAGTGAGACAAGTGTGGAGAAGAGCAAGCCCAACACAGAGGTAAGCAAGTCCAGAGTGGCGGTGACAGAGGTCCCTTTGTTATCTGCAGCAGAGTTGAGACTAGGCAGCCTGAAGACTCTTGGCAACTGTTGCAGCAGCGAGAGCAGGCAGCCTGATGTCTTTTGGCATCTGCAGCTGTAAGAGCAGACAGCCTGAAGTCTCCAAGCAAATGCTGTGGCATCAACGCGGAGGAAATGGAACCCTTGTGGAGAATACAAGCCCAACATGGCTAAGCACTTAAGAAGGACTGCGATTGTGAACTTTCAATTTTGTATCTTTATTTTTCAACTTTATACTAAGAAGGACTTTAATGTTGAACCTTTAACTATATTTCCTTATAGCGAGTTTTGAGAAAATTTGTAACTCAGGTTGAGGTTTTGGATGTAGGTTTGCTCGCTGAGCTGCAAGGTTCATTTCCAGACGTTTCGTGACCCTACTAGGTAACATCTTCAGTGGGCCTCATGTGAAGTAATGCTGAAGATTCCTGCTTTCTATTTATATGTTTGGGTTTCTTTGGGTTAGTGATGTCATTTCCTGTGGTGATGTTAATTCCTGTGGTGCAGTCACTTCCTGTTCCTTTTTTCAGGGGTTGGTAGATGGGCTCCAACTCAATGTGTTTGTGCTTGTCTTTGTTTGGCTTGTCCTAGAATGGATGTGTTGTCCCTGTCAAAGTGGTGTTTTTCCTCATCCATACCTGAGGATACTAGTGAGAGAGGGTCATGTCTTTTTGTGGCTAGTTGGTGTTCTTGTATCCTGGTGGCTAGTTTTCCATCTGTTTGTCCAATGTAGTGTTTATTACAGTCCTTGCACGGTATTTTGTAAATGACATTAGTTTTGCTCATTGTCTGTATAGGGTCTTTCAAATTCATTAGCTGCTGTTTTAGTGTGTTGGTAGATTTGTGGGCTACCATGATGCCAAGGGGTCTGAGCAGT
The DNA here is from genome assembly GCF_047496795.1 of Chiloscyllium punctatum. NCBI lineage: Eukaryota > Metazoa > Chordata > Chondrichthyes > Orectolobiformes > Hemiscylliidae > Chiloscyllium > Chiloscyllium punctatum. The sequence continues at coordinate 37,512,635 of NC_092782.1, read as the reverse complement.
CTGGCAGTTATTTCCAAGATGATGTAGGGGAGAATGGCTAGGGTTTCTGGACGTGTTTTGTCTGCTTGTTTGGGTTTGTTGCTGAGAAATCAGTGGACTATGTTCACTGGGTACCCATTCTTTTTGAATACACGATATAGGTGATTTTTGTCTTTGTAGTTCCTCTGTGCTACAGTGTGTGGTGGCTCATTGAAATAATGTTTTGATGCAGCTTTGTTTGTGGGTGTTGGGATGATTGCTTCTGTAGTTCAATAATTGGTCTGTATGTGTTGGTTTTCTGTAGACGCTGGTTTGAAGTTCCCCATTGGCTGTTTGCTCTTCTGTGATATCTATGAATGGCAGTTTGTTGTTGTTCTCCTCTTCTTTAGTGAACTTTATGCCAGTAAGGGTATTATTGGTGGTCTTGGAGGTTTCCTCTAACTTGTTTTGTTTAGTGATGACAAAGGTGTTATCCATGTAGCAGACCCAGAGTTTGTGGTGGATGGTTGGCAGAGCCGTTTGCTCAAGTCTCTGCATTACTGCCTCTGCTAAGAACCCTGATATCGGAGATCCCATGGGTGTTCCATTGGTTTGTCTGTAAGTTTTGTTGTTGACGGTGAAGTGGGTAGTAAGGCATAGGTCCACTAGCTTGATGATATTCTCCTTGTTGATAAAGTTAGTGGTGTTTGGTGTATGTTTCTTTGGGTCTTCTAATAATGTAGTCAGTGTTACCTTGGCCATGTTAATGTTGATTGAAGTAAAAAGGGCTGTTACATCAAAGGAGACCATTATTTCATCCTCTTCAATCTTAGTGTCTTTGATGGTCTTCAGGAATTCTTGGGTGGAGTGGATGGAGTGGCGTGAGCCTTCAACTATGTGTTTTAGTCTTTCGTGTAGCTACTTGGCAGATGGAGTTCAACCCTGCCAAGTGTGAGGTTGTCCATTTTGGAAGAACAAATAAGAATGCGGAATACAGGGTTAATGGTAGGGTTCTTAGTCAGGTGGAGGAACAGAGGGATCTTAGGGTCTATGTACATAGATCTTTGAAGGTTGCCACTCAGGTGGATAGAGTTTGTAAGAAGGCCTATGGAGTATTATCGTTCATTAGCAGAGGAATTGAATTCAAGAGTCGTGAAGTGATGTTGCAGCTGTACAGGACTTTGGTTAGGCCACAGTTGGAGTACTGTGTGCAGTTCTGGTCGCCTCACTTTAGGAAAGATGTGGAAGCTTTAGAGAGGGTACAGAGAAGATTTACCAGGATGTTGCCTGGAATGGAGAGTAGGTCGTACGAGGATAGGTTGAGAGTTCTCGGCCTTTTCTCGTTGGAACGGCGAAGGATGAGGGGTGACTTGATAGAGGTTTATAAGATGATCAGAGGAATAGATAGAGTAGACAGTCAGAAACTTTTTCCCCGGGTACAACAGAGTGTTACAAGGGGACATAAATTTAAGGTGAAGGGTGGAAGGTATAGGGGAGATGTCAGGGGTGGGTTCTTTACCCAGAGAGTGGTGGGGGCATGGAATGCGCTGCCCGTGGGAGTGGTAGAGTCAGAATCATTGGCGACCTTTAAGCGGCATTTGGATAGGTACATGGATGGGTGCTTAATCTAGGTTAGAAGTTCGGCACAACATCGTGGGCCGAAGGGCCTGTTCTGTGCTGTATTGTTCTATGTTCTATGTTCTATGTTCTACTTGGTCAATCTGTAAGTTGGTGTTCCAGGAAGTGAGACTATGGGTCTGAGTGGAGCTCCTGGTTTATGAATTTTGGGTAATCCGTAGAAGTGTGGTGTGTTGGATCCGTCTGGTTTCATTTTTTGGAAGTTGGTCTTATTTATTTGTCCAGATGTCTGAAGTTTTTTGAGTAGGCTGTGATTCAGTTCTCTAGTTGTGGGGTTGGGTCTATCGCCACATGTTGGTAAGTATTGCTATCTATAAGTAGTGCGTTTGCTTTTTCAATGTAGTCTCTTCGATTTAGACAAGGAACAGGAAGTGACTTCACCACAGGAAATAACATCACAACAGAAATGATATCACCAACGCGAAGAAACCTAAACATATAAACAGAAAGCAGGAATTTTCAGCATTGCTTCGCGTGAGGCCCACTGAAGATGTTACCTAGTAAGGTAATGAAATGTCTGGAAATGAACCTTGCAGCTCAGCGAGCAAACCAATATCCAATATTTCCTTATGTTTTTACTTTGTACCTAAGATTTTATAGGAGAAAGTGAGGACTGCAGATGCTGGAGATTAGAGCTGAAAAATGTGTTGCTGGAAAAGCGTAGCAGGTCAGGCAGCATCAAAGGAGCAGGAGAATCGACATTTCGGGCATAAGCCCTTCTTCAGGAATTCCTGAAGAAGGGCTTATGCCCGAAACACCTAAGATTTTGTGCGTACATATCTTTTTACCTAAAATAGCGCCAGGAATGGTGACATTGTATATTTTTCACTGTACTCCTGTATCCCTGTACTTGAGGACTTGTGACAATAGAAACTAATTTTAATTCTACTCGAATTCACTCAAATTCATTTGGACTTTTTTCTTGTTCAATTTCAAGTTCATCTGGTGAGCTCTCTACTGGAATTGCACTAGATTTTGACCATGATCTGTTATGGCATCTTTTAACATAACTGCACATACACAGACTGGCAGATCATCCAAGATTACCTTATGCTCGCTACATTGACCTTCTGGAGCAGGTAAAATGCCAAACAGCACGTGTAATCATCTGTACTTCACAAATGGCATGCAAAATATAGTCAGGAAGTTTCTAATTTTCTCTGACTCCACATGTTAGTATCTATCATAGTTTCTCTAATATTTAACATGTGTTAGTGGGATATCTTTGAAGTTTTGTTGAAATCTTTGGAATCTATTCGCTCAGCTTTCTAGTATTTTTTACTGTTTGTTACATGCTGATAATCCAGTCTGTTCTGTAGGACACTCTCTTAATTACTCCCTTCTTTTTCAGTTCCACTATTGTGTCTCTCAGGCTAGACTGGAGGGCAGCTGGAACTCTGTTTTGCAGATACAGCTGGTCTCACACTCTCAACTACTTTGAGGTGATGTTCTCCTGGAAGAGTGGGACTCAAGACCTGTGAAAATATCTTTGTAATATTTTAGGATCTGTTCAGCAGTCTAATGTTTATGAAACACTACAATATATTTAGGTACTTGTGACATTACCAGTTCAAGATAAGTAATCTTTGCTTACGATTACAATCTTGAATTGCAGATCTTTATTCTTGACACTGAATTGGCCTCTCAGATTAATTTGTCCTCTTGAGATAAGCATTGATCTATTACATATCCTCAATGTTTCCTTTGAAGGCCTCATTTTTTTGGTTATTGTCTTGTGCCATTTTTGCACAGGTGTGTGAAAATGATAACATAGAAACTGTGCTACATTCAATCTGACACCTCACATTCACTTGATGCTCTCCCCATGTAATAATTTTTAAACAGACACAAACTTTTCATCACATTTAAATTAAATGTAGAGCATTTCAACTGAATAATCATTTAACATTGCCCAGCAGCTATCTTTATAGGTTTGCATTGCTTCAGCAAAACACTTTGAGGCTCTGATGTTAAACAAATACCATTTATAAGTTCAATCAGTTCCAAATGGGTCTTCAAGGTCTACAAGATTTCACCATTTGATATTTCTGCTCTTCAGTGAGATCTAGGGTGTAATATAATTTGTCCAGCTGTTTCCTCATCTCTGACAAGCAGAAAACACATAACACAATTTCCCAAATCTGTCACTATCTCACAATTCTGCCATTGAGATTGGAAGAAATTCTAATTGCATTTCTTATTGCTTCATCTTCACAGGAGCAGAACTGGAAAACTTAAAGCCATCCTGATTCACCCATTAGAAAAAAGCTGCAAACTACAGGTCTAATTATTCTGTTATTTCTTATAGCAGTTGGCTCTTTACAGCTCTCAAAATCAACAAATTTCAGCTGCTCACTTCCGGTGTCATGATTCTCGTGCAGACTTTAATGACTTCTCTAATTTGAAATCGATGGCAGAGGTCAAACGACTATGACAATTCAGAGTGCACAGTGTCCTTACAAATGCATTTCTCCAAAGGGTATGGAAAGGGTATGGAAATCAAAGAAAAGAGGTTATGAACAGTCTGTTTTTGCTGAAGACTACTATATTGGAAGTTGCTGAATGTTATAATCAAACAGCAGTAAAGAAGCTCTTAGGTCCAAATGTCCATATACATTTAGAAGAGAATAATGGGACTAACATCGCCACTTCTTGTTTTCTTTTCCCATAGATCCGTATAGTTCTGTTGGCAGAATGTGAATGACTGGTGGAAGTGATTTTGGTTTCAATATTAATAAACTTATTCCATATTTTCCTTTTGGATCAATAAAATTTCTCAGACAGTTACTTCATTCGAAATTACTAAATAAGCAACTTATACTTGGATTCAGTACTAAGAACCAACTAGTTATAATAAAGAATTGGCGAAAGAAGGAAATTGACAACCCCACTAATGCCATTTAAATTCACCATGCTGCAACAAATCTTGTAAGCATTTGAACAAAAACAACAATATCACAGAATTAAGCACAGCTCAGATCTTCAAATTACTGTCAGAAGGTGGTAATTATACTGACGATTTCTCACTTATCGGTCAGTGATTTTTATGGATCATTCTCACAGTCTGGCCTGTCCTGGATGCCTCCATCATGGGACACCATTTAGGAATCTACTCAGTGCAAGATAAAACATTGGAAGTCAAGAAATGTTTGCATTTTGCAGCAATATCTGTTATGCTCCAGTATGTAAAGTATTGAAAGATCCCAAAGTCACTGATAGTTGCGAAGAGCAAGAGTGTGCGAGCGAGAACGTGCAAGTGGCACGTGTGTGTGTGTGTGTGTGTCTGATGGGTGCTTGTGTGTGATGACTATACTTTGGCCAGGAAATTGTGTTGGTTGTGTTGTACTGTAGACCTGAATTGTGACCAGTGTAGATAGATCTAGAGTAAAAAAGAGAACTACCTTCCACAGTATGAATGTGTTTAACTGACATATATTGGCAGTGGAAGTCCCAATAAACAAAAAAGATCAAGTTGGATTAAGTGTGTTGAATGGCTTTTAAGTAAAAGCTTATATTGTTTAGAAACATAATCTTATTCAATGTACCTGTTTAGTGATTATTACTTTGGTTTGATTGAAGTGTGCATTGGGAAGATAAATTTGGCGTTTCAACTTAATCCTGAATTTCTGTTGCTATTTTCATACTTTTGCTTTTTCCACACATTATATTCTTTAAACCATTGTGTTCTATCAAGCTAATCCTAACAAATCTGGCTTGTTTAATACTTTCACAACTGTGACCATAACAAAGTTATTTGGAAGACAAATAAAATATTGGCCTTCATGTGAGGGTGTGGAGTTTAAAAGTAAGGAAATCTTGCTCTGGTTGTGTAGGATGTTGATACTGTGTACAGTTGATTTATTTAAGGGGGGGACATATTCCTTGGAAGCTCTTCAGAGAAGATTCATTTGGCTAATTCCTTGGATGAAGGATTTGTCTCATGAGGAAAGGTTAATCAGGTTGCACTACATTCAGTTTGGGAGAGGGATGTAGCTCCAAGGCATAGCTGCACACAGCATACTTTCCTGAGATATTTGGCAAGTACAATTTTCAATGTCTATGATGTTATCCCTCCAACACAGTGATTCAAATACTTTGAAAGTGATGTGCTCCCATATTGAATATTATATTCCAACAGTAAAATCCAAAAGTCAAGTACAAAAAGCAACATTCTCCAAAATAGAAAAGACTACCAATATTTAACAACTATAAATAGATAGTTCTGTTGAACCAGAAGTAATATGTGCATAGCATGCCTGCAGTTTACAAACCCTAAAGTCATAATCTGACAACAGTATTCCAGAATACTGCTATTAAAATGACAGGAAGTTGGTTTAACAGTTTATTTAATGAATATCATTAACATGCAAACATGCAAAGTGTTCATGTTACATCAGAAATCATAGCTTTGCAAATCATTTCTGCAATTTTTATCGATGTATTTTGATTTAATTGCTGCATTTTACCAATATATAAACATTTCAAACATTTGCTGTCGGAGGGAGATATAAATTTTACAATTGCTATGCAATTTTCTTTAAACTTTAGTGTGCTCAATATTGCTAAAACTAACATGTGAAATAATGGAACCTGAAGAAGCAATATCTATATTTCTACATATAGGCTTTATAAGTTCAGAATGCTTATTGCTTAAAATTCAAATTCATCTTCTTGGCCGTAAAATTTCTCAGTACTGAATGGCAAAATGATCATCAGATGTAAATCTTCACAGAAGCAAACTAGTTTCTCTAAGATATCAACACATGGAAATATAGATGGTGATCAAGTATCACCAAATTATTGATTATCTGCTTTCACACAGCAGATTTTTTTTATTATTATGTTTTTGTACATTAGTTTCATATAGTGTTTAAAACACTGAGCAAATTTGCCTTGAAAATCCAATTTTGAGGCTGACAAAAAAGAGAAAAGTCAACACCAGATGTGAAGGAGACTGAAGCAATGAATAGCTCCTCTCCAATCACAGATTCTGTATCTTCTATACTCACTGCTTCAGATTCTTCTACCACAGGTCCTTCTGTCCTCTCTTGCTGCTTTTTGAGAGACAATCAATATTTTGAGAAGTAGCTCAGGTAACAGGAAGGATAGACAGAACAAATCAACACATGAGGTTGGAAGTTACAAAAATTATAAAAGGATAAAAATATCTGCATCTGATTGCATCTAGTGTTGCAAACAAAATAGATGAACGGATAGTCAAAGAAAAATAAGTACTATCTGTCAGGCATTACAGGAATACAGCTACAGGATAACACAGAGTGTGAATGTATATTTAAGAGTATATGACATTTTGAAGGACTAGAAGCTTGGAAAAAGTGCAGGCTGCTTTGCTAACAAAAGATAGCATTAACTTAATACAGAGGGATGACCTGAGTCATTCAGGAGAAAGAAGTGATTTGGATAGAGATGAGAAATAATAGAGGAAGAAAGCAAAAAGTGGCGTACAGGTTCCTAACAATAACCACATTATCGGGGCAAGTATAAAGGAAGAAATAATAGAAACTTGTCAGAAAGATAAAGCAATAATAATAATGGATTTTGAGATACATATGGACTTAAAAAAATCAAATCAGCACAAGTAGCTGAGATGAGGGGCTCATAGAATGCTTCTGGGATAGTTTCTTAGAATGTCCTGGAGCCGAGAGCTGGCAATAATAGACCTGGTATTGTGCAACAGGATAGGATTAATAAATAACCTCAATTAGTGAGGTGTCTCTAGGTAGCAATAGATAGAACATAGAACATAGAAAAGTACAGCACAGAACAGGCCCTTTGGCCCACAATGTTGTGCCGAGATTTAATCTTAATGTAAAATATAGTAACTTAACCTACGCACCCCTCAACTCACTAATTTCCATGTGCATGTCCAGTAGTCGCTTAAATGTCCCCAATGACTCTGCTTCCACCACCACAGCTGGCAACGCATTCCATGCATTCACAACTCTCAACCTGCCTCTGACGTCTCCTTTATACCTTCCTCCTAATATCTTCAAAGTATGACTTCTCGTACCAGTCAAACCTGCCCTGGGGAAAAGTCACTGGTTATTGAATCTATCTATTCCACTCATTATTTTGTATACCTCGATCAGGTCTCCTCTCTTCCTCTTTCTCTCTAGAGAGAAAAGTCCAAGCTTATTCAACCTTCCTTCATAAGACAAACCCTCCAGTCCAGGCAGCATCCTGGTAAACCTTCTTTGCATCCTCTCTAAGCCTCTGGATCTTTCCTATAATAGGGTGACCAGAACAGGACACAATATTCCAAGTGTAGTCTCACCAGGGACTTGTAGAGCTGCAGCAAAACCTCACAGCTCTTAAACTTGATCCACCTGTTAATGAAAGCCAAAACACCATATGCTTTCTTAACAACCCATCCACTTGGGTGGCAACTTTGAGGAATCTATGTACTTGCACACCCAGATCCCTCTGTTTCTCCACACTGCCAAGAATCCTGTCTTTAATCCTATATTCAGTATTTGAGTTTGACCTTCCAAAATGCATCACTCCGCATTTATCCAGGTTGAACTCCATCTGCCATTTCTCAGCCCAGCTCTGCATCCTGTCTATGTCGCGCTGCAGCCTGCAGTGGCCCTCAATCCTATCGACGACACCTCCAACCTTTGTGTCATCTGTAAATTTACTAACCCACCCCTCAACCTCCTCATCCAAGATGTTTATAAAAATTACAAAGAGCAGAGGCCCAAGAACAGTGCCCTGCGGGACCTCACTCAACACTGACCTCCAGGCAGAATACTTTCCATTTACAAACATTCTCTGCCTTCTGTCAGCCAGTCAATTCTGAATCCAGATAGCCAAATCTCCTGGTATCCCATAGTTCCTGGCTTTATGAATGATCCTACCATGGGGAACCCTATCAAATGCCTTGCTGAAGTCCATATACATCGCATCCACTGTTCGACCTTCGTGGACCGGTCTTGATACCTCGTCAAAGAACTCAATAAGATTTATGAGGCAGGCCTGCCCCTTACAAAGCCATGCTGACTGCCTTTAATCACACTATGCTTTGCCAAATAGTCATAAAACCTATCCCTCAGAATTCTTTCCAAAACTTTGCTGATCACAGATGTAAGACTGACTGGTCGGTAATTGATAGGGATTTCCCTATTACCCTTCTTGAAAAGAGGAAGAACATTCGCCTCCTTCCAATCCTCTGGTACGACTCCTGTGGAGAGTGAGGAGGCAAATATCCTCGCCAGCGACTTAGCAACCTCCTTTCTCACTTCCCGGATCAGCCTAGGATAAATCTGATCTGGCCCTGGGGACTTATCAATCTTAATGTTTTCCAAAGTTTTTAGCACATCGACTTCATCAATTTTGATCTGGTCAAGACTGTATCCCAGCTCCTCTAAGTTTTCATTTACAACACGTTCCCTTTCCTTGGTGAAAACCGAAGCAAGAAATTCATTCAGGGCTTCCCCTATCTGCTCAGACTCCACGCACAAGTTCCCTCCGCTATCCCTGATCGGCCCTACCTTCTCCGTGATCATTCTCTTATTCCTCACATATGTGTAAAATGGCTTTGGGTCCTCCCTAAACCTTGTTCGTGCCCCCTCCTGGCTCTCCTCAGTCCATTTCTGAGCTCCTTTCTAGAAAGCCTGTAATCGTCTAAAGCTGTGCTAGATCCTTGCTTCCTCCACCTTACGTAAGCTGCCTTCTTCCTTTTGACGAGAAGTTCCTCTGTTCTCGTCATCCAAGGTTCCTTAATTTTACCCCTTCTTAACTGTCTCAGAGGAACAAATTTATGCATCACTCGCAACAAATGCTCCTTAAATAGTTTCCTCATGTCTGCTGTGCCCTTTCTGTAGAACAATTACTCCCAGTCTGTACTTCCCACCTCCTGCCTGACAGCGTCATAATTTTCTTTTCCCCAATTAAATATCTTCCCTCGGTAACTGCTCCTTTCACTCTCCAAGGCTATGCAAAGTGCTCACCCACCGCGAGATCTGACACCTCTCCTGGCTCGTTGCCGAGCACCAAATCCAAAATGGCCTCTCCCCTCATCGGTCTGTCTACATACTGAGTAAGGAAACCCTCCTGATCACACCTGACAAAAACGGCTCCATCCAAACCATCTGCACTTTGGAGGTTCCAGTCGATATTGGGAAAGTTGAGATCACCCATAACAACAACCCTGCTACTTTTGCATTTTTCCAGAATCTGCCCGCCTATGAGATCTTCAATCTCTCTACTGCTATTAGGTGGTCTGTAGAAAACCCCCAATGCGATGGATGTTCCCTTGCTGTTCCTAACATCCACCCATACTGACTCAGTAGACAAACTTCCTCAAAAACCTTAATTTCTGTAGCTGTGATGCACTCTCTGATTAGCAATGCTGCACCCCCTCCTCTTTTTCCACTCTCCCTGTTCTTTTAAAACGTTCTAACCCCTGGAACATCAAGCAACCGTGCCTGCCCCAGTGAAACCCACGTCCTCATTGTGGCCACAACATCGTAGCCCCAAGTACTGATCCATGCTCTAAGTTCGTCACTCTTATTTCGGACACTCGTTGCATTAAAGCAGACACACTTTAACTGCTTTGAGAAACCTTCCTGATAGATTCAATATATCCTGTCACTGTCCCATCTGCAACTGACCCCCTCTCAGACATGTGGCTCTGATTCCTAACCCTTTGTCAAACTATTTTAAACCCTCCTGAATCACACGAGCAAATCTCCCACCCAGGACATTTGTGCCCCTCCAGTTCAGGTGCAACCTCTCCTTCATGTACAGGTCCCACCTTCCCCAGAAGGTATCCCAATGGTCTAGGTATCTGAAGCCCTCCCTCCTGCACCAACATTGCAGCCACGTGTTAAGCTGCATTCACTGACTGTTCCTCATCTCACCATCTCATAACATAGTTGAATTTTAAATTCAGTTTAATGAAGAATGGGTACAAGACTAGTATTTTAAACTTAAATAAGACCAGGTTCATACTCAGAGGATGAATGGGGTCAGAATGCCAATGATGGACAGTAGCAACAGCAGAAGGGGCAGATACAGGGCAAGGGGATGGAGAAATAGTGAGGCTTCCACCTGAATAATTCTACTGTCTGGTTCTCAAAATTCTTGAAAACACTAACCCCTTAGTTTGCAAAGAAACATTCAAGAGGGCTACTGATTTTAACTCTCTGAGCATTGTAGAACATTGCCTCTCTTCAAAACTAAATTATTTCCAACTGATAATATTTTAAAATAATTCAATTTTATTTATGAAGCTACAGTTAAGGTAATACAGCTGTTAAAACCAAAGGGAAGAATCTAACAAACCTTCATGTAATTAAGCTACAGGTGTCTGTTGTTGGAATTTTATTTTCAATTAATATCTAGTTCAACGGGAGCAACACTTGAATGACACTTTTTATGAGGATAAATGTTTTAGTATAAAAGGATTTTATACTGAACTGGGTACACTGCTTTTCAGTTGGCCACATGGAGACTTGTGCATAGTGAGGCATCTGATCCTCTAATCTGTTTGCCACCTTTTTTCTGCAAGCAAATAGCAGATTCTATGACTGCTGTCTGCCTTGCTGCTTGTGCTTTGCAAGCAGCTCCAACCTTCTAATAACAATATCATTCCTGTACTCACTGTGGGGTCCATTTGGGCATTTACATTTGACACTTGCATCACGTGAGTCAGACAATGTGCTGTGAGGTGAGGAAGTGGAAAGTATTTGGGCATTGGGATTCCCAAACGTAGACTGAAATCAGGCTTAGACATTTCACCACAATATAAGTTCAACGGGTACATCCTGTACTTACTAATGTTATAAGTGAAGACTAACAGTCTAAGTTGATTCAATATATTTGTAAACAGCTGAAAAGTTGCTCTGCTTAGATTCTTATATATTATATATATATGCTTTGAACTAGAAATATATAAAAATTGCATTTTCATGTCCCCAACACCCTAAAATCAAATCCTCATCTTTTAAGTTACAGAGGCAAACATTATGCACCTAAAGAATAGAAAGTAACGGTTTGAATCGAGGATTTTCAGTGACACATTTTTGAAAACTTTAACTTTCTAACATGACCATGTAAACATAGTAAACTCAGGGCTGAAACATAATTCATAGAATCCCTACAGTGTGAAACAGGCCATTCAGCCCAACAAATCCACACCGACTCTCTGAAGAGCATCCCACCCAGACAGACCCAGACCCAGAACCATACCCCATCTCTGCAATTCCCATGGCTAATCCACCTAACCTACACATCCCTGGACAGCATGGGCAACTTAGCATGGCCAATCCACCTAACCTGCACATCTTTGGACCATGACAGGAAACTGAGCATCTGGAGGAAACCCACACAGACACTTTGAGAAAGATATTCCCCAAAGACAGTCACCCAAGTCTGGAATTGAACCTGGGTCCTTAGTGCTGTTAGGCAGCAGTACTAATCACTGAGCCACTATGCCATCCCTAACTTAATTGTACAATTCAGTATGTTTGGTGTCTGAGATGTTTTAAAGCAGTTTTGGCAGTTATTTACTGAGTAGCTGACTTTGTTTTCAAAAAATATGACAATGTCTTTGCGAGAGGTCTGAAATCGCAAAAAGGTAGATAAGTCCCTGGAACCTGATCAGGTATGTTCCAGAACTTTGTGAGATGTCAGAAAAATGTTTCTAGGCCCCTTACTGAGATATTTATATCATTGATGGCCACGGATGAGGTGCCAGAAGACTGGAGGTTCGCCAATATGGTGCCATTATTTAAGAAAGGTGGTAAGGAAAGGCTAGGGAACTACAGACTGGTGAGCCTTATATCAGTGGTAGGTAAGCATTTGGAGGGGATTCTGAGGGTTAGGATTTACATGCATTTGGAAAGGCAAGGGCTGATTAGGGATAGTCAATATGGCGTTGAGCATGGGAAATTTTGTCTAACTAATTTGGTTGAGCTTTTTGAAGAAGTAACGAAGAGCACTGATGAAGGCAGAGCTGTGGACGTTGTTTATACGGACTTCAGCAAGATATTCAACAAGGTTCCGCATGGTTAGATCACATGGGATCCAATGGGGAGCTAGCAAATTGGATATAAAATTGCTTGAAGGTAGGAGATAGAGGATAGTAATATAAAGTTGCTCTTTGGATTGAAGCCTTCTGACCAGTGGTGTGCCACAAGGATCGGTGCTGGCTCCAATGCTTTTTTTATTTATATAAATTATTTGGATGAGAACATAGGAGGTATGGTAGTATGTTTGCAGATGATACCAAAGTAGGTGGTGTAGTGAACAGTGAAGATTATCTCAGCATACAAGGGGACCTTGATCGGGTGAGCCATTGGGCCATAGAATGGCAGAAAGAGTTTAATTTTGATAAATGTGAAGTGTTGCATTTTGGTAAGGCAAACCAGGGTAGGACTTCTACAATTAAATCTAGGGCACTGGAGAGTGTTGCCAAACAAACAGACCATGCGGTGCAGGTCTATTTGAAAGTAGAGTCACAGGTAGACAGGGTGGTGAAGAAGGCACATTTGCCTTTATTGATCAGAACATTTAGTATAGGAGTTGGGACATCATGTTGTGGTTGTACAGGACATTGTTGAGGCCACTTTTAGAATTCTGCATAAAAATCTTGATGCCCTTCTAAAGGAAGGAGGTTGTTAAACTTGAGAGGGTGCAGAAAAGATTTATAAAGATGCTGAAATGACTGGAAGGTTTGAGTTATAGAGAGAGAGATTGAATTGGCTGGGGCTTCTTCTATGGAGTGTTGGAGGCCAAGAGATGACTTTGTAGAGATTTATAATATCATGTGGGACATGAATAGAGTAAGTAATCAAGGTCTTTTTCTAGAGTGAGACAAGTCCAAAACTAGAGGGCATAGGTTAAAGTTGAGAAGAGAAAGATATAAAAAGGACTTGAGGGGCAACATTTTCACCCAGAGGGTGGTGTGTGTCTGGAGTGAGCTGCCAGAGAAAGTGTTAGAGGCTGGTACAATTACAACAGTTAAAAGGAATCTGGATGGGTTTATAAATAGAAAGGGTTTAAAGGGGTATGAGTCACTCATAGGCAAATGGGACTAGGTCAGATTGGGACACCTGGTCGGCATGGACGAATTAGACCAAAAGGTCCATTTCTCTGCTTATGACTATGACTTGCCCATGGTACATTTTGTCTATTTTCCCCTTTTAAATATCTCACATATAAAAATGAGCTTAAATATTACACCACTACTTCTTGTTGTGTGGTATCTCATAGTGAACAGACTTATCTTGTAATCTTCAGCACAGACATTTTATGCATTGTAATTTGCACCATGTTTGAGCCTTAGTAACAATGTCCAACAGTATACTTCCATAATCATTTATGACTATTTGCCAAAGCATAGTGTGATTAAAGGCAGTCAGCATGGCTTTGGAAGGGGAAAAGATTTGCCTCACAAATTTTATTGAGTTCTTTGAGGAGGTGACAAGACAGATCGACGAAGGTCGAGCAGTGTATGTGATGTATATGGACTTCAGCAAGGCATTTGATAAGGTTCCCCATTCATAAAGTCAGGAACTATGGGATACAGGGAGATTTGGCTATCTAGATTCAGAGTTGGATGGCTGACAGAAGGCAGAGTGGTTGTAAATGGAAAGTATTCTGCCTGAAGGTCAGTGTTGAGTGGGATCCGCTAGGGCTCTGTTCTCGGGCCTCTGCTCTTTGTAGTTTTTATAAATGACTTGGATGAGGAGGTTGAGGCGTGGGTTAGTAAATTTACAGATGACACAAAGGTTGGAGGTGTCGTTGATAGGATCGAGGGCTACAGCGCGACATAGACAGATGCAGAGCTGGGCTGAGAAATGGCAGGTGGAGTTCAACCTGGATAAATGCGAAGTGATGCATTTTGGAAGGTCAAACTCGAATACTGAATATAGGATTAAAGACAGGATTCTTGGCAGTCTGGAGGAACAGAGGGATCTAGATGTGCAAATACATAGATTCCTCAAAGTTACCACCCAAGTGGGTGGGTTGTTAAGAAAGCATATGGTGTTTTGGCTTTCATTAACAGGTGGATCGAGTTTAAGAGCCGCGAGGTTTTGCTACAGCTCTACAAGTCCCTGATAAGACCACACTTGGAATATTGTGTCCAGTTCTGGTCACCCTATTATAGGAAAGATACAGAGGCTTTGGAGAGGGTGCAAAGGTTTACCAGAATGTTGCCTGGACTGGAAGGTTTGCTTTATGAAGAGAGGTTGACCAAACCCGGACTTTTCTCTCTGGAGAGAAGGAGGAAGAGAGGAGACTTGATTGAGGTATGCAAGATAATGAGTGGAATAGATAAAGTTAATAGCCAGAGACTTTTCCCCAGGGCAGGATTGACTGATATGAGGAAGATATTAGGAGGAAGGTATAAAGGAGACATCACAGGTAGGTTCTTTGTGCGGGGAGTTGTGAATGCATGGAATGCGTTACCAGCTGTGGTGGTGGACGCAGAGTCATTGGGGACATTTAAGTGACTGCTGGACATGCACATGGATAGCAGTGAGTTGAGGGGTTCTTAGGTTAAGTTATTATATTTTACATTAGGATTAAACCTCGGCACTACATCGTGGGCCAAAGGGCCTGGTCTGTGCTGTACTTTTCTATGTTCTACTGATCACTGAGAGCTTATCAAGGGAGAACTGCCAAGGTGGGTGAATGGGAGTTAAGTCAGGCAGAAACAAAGAAATAAGGGGGGATGTGGGGTGTGAAACACTGAATTGAGAGAGAAAGAATGATTGGCTGAAAAGATTTTTTTTAAATGTAATTTTAACTTTTTTTGAGTATCTAAACAATGCACTGCTTCAAGGAATGAGACTTTACATTGGATTGGGGAAGTTGAATGGCAATGCACTAATATTATTCATATCATTGAAAAAGTGCACAATATGGTGTTCATGAGTTCATAGGATCCAGAGGGAAAAGGAAAGTAGAACTGGAATTGGGTAGGAAAGGTTCTCAGCGTCCCACTTCCCTCAGAAATCTCATGTGAACAGTAAGCTGGGTAGTCACTTTTTCAGCAGCTACAGGCTTTGAGATGCTGCTTGGATTTTGACCTGGTGCAAAAATAATTGCTTGGTACCATATTGATGAGGAGAAAGTGAGGACTGCAGATGCTGGAGATCAGAGCTGAAAAATGTGTTGCTGGAAAAGCGCAGCAGGTCAGGCAGCATCCAAGGAGCAGGAGAATCGACGTTTCGGGTATAAGCCCTGATAATTCTCCTGCTCCATGGATGCTGCCTGACCTGCTGCACTTTTCCAGCAACACATTTTTCAACCATATTGATGAGGTACCAGTAGCAAAACTTTGATGTGAGAACTCCTTACTTTAGTAATCATCCCAGAAGCCATCATCTGAGGACTCAGGTTTACCAGATTTCAGCTACCAGTGACCCTTCCAGTATTCACAGAAACCCACAGAATAAAAGTGCTTTTCAGCATGGCTGAAGCAAGATGCTGAGTGGCCTCAAGGTAGAGTGACAACTTCTACGGCTGTTTGAAAAAGCTGCAAGACCTTCTTATTTGGGGATAGAAGATGGTAGCTCCCCATCTAACCAAGTAAATCTGAGCAAAGGGAGCAAACATGGTCATAGAAAGGTTATCTCCAAAGGAGACCAGGAGATTGCTTCTATCCTGATCTATTGATCTGAACATATACATTTCTCAACACCATCCTCTGTCTCAGCCCCTGGTTTGTTTTTTTACTTGGAGGGGTCTCCACTATAACATATTTCATCCAAGGCAGTGTCCACCTGACTGGGAACAAATGTTTCATACGGTCCAATCTACCCCACTCTTCAGATCCTTGCCAATCTCATTGCTAGAAGCCCGCTTTCATCAAGGGGATCTCAACACTAAATAAATAACTTTCCAATTCCTTTCTAGCAATGAAATAATAAAATATAATTCCACAGTTGCAAGAGAAGTAATGAGAATGACTGTTGTCTGTTGCACACTTTGAAAAGTTGCCAGGAAGCCTGCCCCCTGTGTTCTCATCATAATATGTAAAGGACCAACACAATAGAGCTTCATTGCCTAATTAACAAGCTCGGTGCTTTTCATCTGTTGATTTTGAGAACATGATGGCTTCTCCACAAAACCTGCTGTGTGTCCCTTGCAAAATGTAGGAGTGGCATCACACCTTCGGCAATTCTGACTCAACGTTATCTCATGTAATTTTACATCCTTTCCCCATTGCCAATGTCGGTTTTGCTTCATAGATACAAAATCCTAGTTGTTAATTACCATATTTAACTTGCTGGGATGTTTTAATAGACAATTACTGTGCAAATCCACAAGCTCTTAAAAATAATGGGGAGGCAATGTTGTTCCGGTGAAAGAATGGATTAAAGATACAAATCCTCTATAAGGTTCTAGATATCCACAAACATATTTTTAAAAAATTCTCAAACTTGTTGGCAACTTGCAATTTAATACTGACGAGTTTGGGGCCATTATTGTAGCAATATTGTTTTCTCGAGGTTCACAATTTGCAGCAAAAGTACCAGAAGGCTAGAATACTTCTGTTCTGGCTCATGACATATACAAGACTAATCTCCGAATCATCGGTGCTAATCTCCATATTGAACATCACTTGGTGAAAGCACTGAGGATGGCAAGGTCTCAGATGTACTCTGGGTTGGGATTTCAATGTCCACTACCAAGAGTGGTTTAGCAGCAGTACTACAATGATTGAGCTAGTCATTTATGAAATGTTGGAATGCATCTGTGGGTGATGCTGAGGGAATGAACAAAAGAGAAAAACATATTTGATCTCATCCTTACCAATCAGCCTACCTCAGATGCATCTGTCCAATATATTATTGGTAAGAATGATTATCACATAGTTCTTGCAAACATGAAGTCCTGCCTTCGCCTTACGTTGTGCTGTGTGGCACTGTCACAGTGCTAGACCAAACAGATTGAACAACTTGAGAATCGGCATCCATGAAGCTTGTTGAGCCATCTGGAGCAGAATCATATTCCAACACAATTTGCAACCTCATGGAGCTTCATATCCCCCACTCTACCATTACCACCAAGTCACATGACAAACCCTGGTTCAATGAAGAGTGCAAGAGGGTATACTAGGAGCTGCACCAGGCATACCTAAAAATGAGGTGTCACCTGGTGAAGCTACAAAACAGGATTATTTGAATGCCATACAGTAAGCAGCAAGTAAAAGATAGAGCTAAGTGATTCAACCACCAATGAATCAGATCTAAGCTCTGCAGTCCTGCTGCATCCAATTGTGAATGGCAATCGACAATTAAACGACTCACTGCAGCAGGCGGCTCTTCAAATATTCCCATTCTCAATGGTGGGACAACCCAGGACATCTGTGCAAAAGATAATGCTAAAGCATTCGCAACAACCTTCAGCCAAAAGTGCCAAGTGGATGTCTCTTCAAGAGGTCCCCAGCATTACAGATGCCAGTCTTCAGCCAATTTGATTTACTTCACGTGATAATGAAAAACATATGGAGGCACTATTTACTGTAAAGAGTATGGGCCCTGATAGCATTACAGCAATAGTACTAAAAGCTTCTGCTACAGAACTTGCCACTCCCCTCGCCAATGTATTTCAATACAGCTACAAGACTGGCATCTACTTGATAATGTGGAAAATTGTGCACGTATGTCCAATACATAAAAAGCAGAACAAATCCAAATCAGCCAACAACCAGCCCTCGATCATCAAAAGTGATGTAAGTTGTCAACAGCAATAACCTGCTCACTGACCCAGTTTGGATTCTTCCAGGGCCACTCAGCTCCTGACCTCATTACAGTAAGGATTAGTAAGATACATTGTCTGTATGTGAAGTCAGAATTGTAAATACAGTACTTGTGTCAGGACTATTCATAAAAATAAACTAGTTACCTTCGTAAGTCCCACTTTCTAAGAGTGAACCACTTTTCTCAAGTTCCATAAATTCTTCCACGGTCACAAAATTGTAGTCAACACCAGGGACCTCTCCTTCTTTAGGTGGCCTTGTAGTACCTAAAGAGCAATAACAGAATCATTGATTTATGGTTTGGTGATATCGTCCATAGTTTCATTGATTCAACTTTCTAAATGAGTAAGCAAATTGTGTAATGTATTATAATAGCCAGGGAAGAAACAAATTAACTATTTATAAAACAGTAATTGGTAGCTTATTAATTCTTCTTAAAGTGATGAATCACAATAATGAAACATATCATGTTCTTTTTCAACTACTGTATATATTTTTAGCAGGTTGGCATACTTGATGGACCATATTTTCTACTGTCAAAATTACACCATGAACATGTTCTTTCAACCTGAATTTCAGCCACTCATACTGTCTAAATTTCAGCTGCTACATAATTATTGTTTTAAACTATGTCTTAACACTCCCTTGCTCTGTATATTATGGAAACACAGGCCTATACTTTCTAGGAGTTCTACATCAAGGTGCAAAAAAATTAACACCAAGTGCAGTGAAAATATGAATACACTTCTGAGGAGGTGCTGAGTTCTTTTGAAATATTGTTAAACCCTAAAATTGGAAATCTATTTGTTCTGAGATATAGGGTATTTGACTTGACAAAAAAAAAAGAGAAAGTATAGCCATACACAATAGAAACAATTGGAACAAAATGAAGAAGATCATGGTGCAAGAGCTATGCTATTTTGATCAGAAATTGCAACGAGAAAATTAAAGTTATCACGAGAAATAAGCTACAATCCACAAGACCAGTATGGAGAAACATAAATCTTGCTCTGGTACAGAAGGAGGCAATTCTGTTTCTTGTTCCATATCAACCAGTCGAATATTACCTGTCCAGTCAAAACTAGTGCTTCATCTGTAGTTCTGCAGATTACATCACCACAAGGGTGCAGAATACCTTCACCATCATTCCAGGCAGTGAGTTCCAGAATCTCACCACCCTCAGAGCAAAGAAAAACTTCAACTCTCTCATAATCCTTCTATCAATAACTATAAATCTTTATCCCCTAGTTATTGGTCTTCCTGGTAATAAAAATAGTTGATTCCTTTTTGATTTATTAAGGCTCCTCCTAATTACTTACATGCTAATTAAATCACACCTTAGTTCTCTCTCTTCCAAAGATAACAATTCTAGCCTACCTAATTTTTCTTCATGGCTACAATTCTCCACTCTTTGCAACATGTCTTACGTATTCTTTCAGGTGTAATCACATTCTTCTTTAGTGTGGTGTCCAAAACTGTGTTCTAATTGTGTTTTATGTGGTTGTAGCTGCTCTTGCCTAGTAAAATATTCCAGATGCCTTTTAGACTAACTTTTCTACCTGCTCTGCAGTTCTCAAAATACACAGAGGCAGCAAACAAATTTGCCTCCAAGAGTCTCTAAGTGCTTCAGAAAATGTAGTCATGTAAGTGACCGATCATAGTAAAGTAACTCCTTTAAGTAAAATGGTGAGGAACTGCTGCTCAGATTGCAAGCTGCTTCTGCCCAATGTTTACTGCGGATAGGCTTATTAGTGAGTCTGTCATCAGCAAATGCAGCAGAGAATTTGTCTGCTGTTACAATAACAGCCTGTTGTTAGGAAAGTTAATGCTGGCAGTGAGAGAATTGCCAGCAACATCGAAGCTATGGGCTGGATGAGAGGTTGTATAGCTGATGTAGGAGGGAGGACCAAAATACTCCTTTTCGTGAGGTTGGAAAGGGGGACTGAGAACTGAGTTTTTGCCAAGACAGCTTTTTGGTAGATCTGGAAGTTGCCTGCTGGGTTTAAGGAGTGGGATGGGGAGAGGAGACATGGAAGAGTCTACAAGGAGCATGGAGAAATGAAACACTTCAAAGGAGAGAGGATGGTTTTAAATGTGTATATATAAAACAAGCCAGAAAAAGTTAAAATCACTGACACTTGCCTTGTAAATGAATGTGAATCTTTAAGGCTACATAGGTTCAGGAGCTACTTGTCTTGGAAAATAAATGTGGTGGACCACACAGGATAGTTCAGGAAATATTGCTGAATCAGGATCAACAGCTCCATTTAAAATGAACTAGAGTCATACTTAACATTTTTTAATTACATTGGAAAAGAAATATTAAGGGTAAAAAGCTGGGAAAACATTTCTTCAGTAGTATTTTAAGTTACCTAGAAATTACTCAGCAATGTGGCGGCACGGTGGCACAGTAGTTAGTATTACTGCCTTACAGCGCCAGAGACCTGGATTCAATTCCTGCCTCAGGCGACTCTCTGTGTGGAGGTAGCACATTCTCCCCGTGTCTGCATGGGTTTCCTCCGGGTGCTCCGGTTTCCTCCCACAATCCACAAATATGCAGGTTAGGTGAATTGGCCATGCTAAATTGCCCGTAGAGTTAGGTGAAGGGGGGAATGGGTCTGGTTGGGTTGTGCTTCGGCGGGTCGGTGTGGACTTGTTGGGCCGAAGGGCCTGTTTCCACACTGTAAGTAATCTAATCTAATCTAATTTCACCACCTCTCAATGTGCATTGCTATCTTGTCAGCTATATGTCAACAAAATCATCAATCCATTTGAAATAAATGGGTTATTGCCCATACTAAGTATGCAAACCAGAGAAAGTCACAAGACCATCTTAATCGTTGTATGCAAATATCATCATTAGTTTCTTAGAGTAGAAATTGACAGTGATATTGGGGTGAAGCTCATAACAGGAGGAAAAGAACCATAAAATTTAGGTCAACAGAAGTAATTCTTGTTGTTTAAATAACAGCTGAGAAGTTACATAACATTTCCTTGTTGGCAGCCTCAACTCTTTCTTGCAGAATTTCAAACTCATACACGATGCTATTGCAAGGTTTTATCCCATACAATGTCCAAACTGCATACTGAGAGTCAATGTATTCCACATTCAACAGATCAGGTGTTAAGTTATGCAGTGCTTCCACATTTGAGATTACCATGAAGGACAAACCTTCTCAACTTCTCCCCTCACCCAAGGCATGGTGACCCTCAGGTTAAAACACCACCAGTCCTTCTAATGACAGAGCAGCCTGATGATCTGGTAGGATGATGGCCACAGTTACCGTGTTGTCTCAGTTGACTTATCAGCAGATTTTTGTACAATTATGTTTCCCAAAATAGTTTTCAGGCAGTTAGGAAATTAAACAGGAAGTGGGAAAGGAACAACAACTTAATGAAGCCTAAGTTTTGTCACTGAGATAGGTCTTGAGGAGAAGTTTGAAATTGAGACATATGGAAAAGTGTAAAAAGCAAAGAAGTTTGAAAGATAATTCCTGGTTGTAGAAAGTGTTGTCTGAATGCTTTGCCAGTCATGGTGAAGCAAGAGTAAGATGATATTAGGCAAATAGTCAAAAACTTTATCTTTGGATCATAAGTTGAACTTTGCGATGGCAGAAGATAATGAGAATGAGGAGATAGGCAACAACAGTATTTTTCATCTACTCTTGTTTTTATCCAAATGTACTAAGCTGTTCACCTCAAGTTCTACTCCAAGGTTGTAAATTCTTATTAGAAATGCATATAGCAACACATTTCAGACATCCTAGTGAGATGAGAAAGCTGGAGGAATGTACCAGCATTCTCAACTCACTACTCTACAGGCCATAAAATAAAATAATATTCCTAGTTATCACGGTGACCAACTAAATACCATATCAGCTTTAAACTAAACAATCTATCAAGCAGATTTCTTAATACACATAATTGTGGGTTTCTCATTAAAGCAAAATGTTTTCAACAAGGATGCAATAATTGGTTAATATGCCTAATAAATAATATAAAACTCTAAATTTGAGGGTGTTTCTCTGCATTGCAAACCAGCTGTCCAGCCAACTGAGCACCATACAAGACTTCAAAGAATGAATTTCTTGACATTTTAAAAAACACCAGTTAAATAACTACCAACCCTATTAGAAAGAAACAGAAATAAATAAATAAATGCATTTTGGGATTATTAGGATTTTAGATTTCCTCAAAGATTTGTCCTGTTTCTAATATTAGATTGAGCATACCATCTTTAACGTGAAGACTTGAAGCATAACTGACTTCATTTAAATGCATAAAGCCAGTTGCTTCCAAGATCCTGATCATAACAGTACAGTGTATCTCTTTCAATTTTGTTAAAATCATGACTGTGCTGGAGATCTATTTCTAAATTGGCAACACTCTCACTGTTTTGAAGCACAGAGATCAGGCACAAGAGCAGCGGATAGAACAAATGAACAGAGGTTTTGATCCTAGTTGTTCAGTCCAGAATTTTAATGTGCATAAGACATCACAAAGAAAATCTTTCAGTGTCTCATATTTGTCTATTTTTTCAGCATTTAACTGTGGAATTATGATACAGTAACAGTTGCTTAACAGAAAGAAAAATACAATTCTAAGTATCAGCTTAACGTAAAATTTGAAGCAAAACGAATTTGAATCCTGAGAGTAGTTCTCTTACTATGAGAGCCAAGGAAGCCTCTGATGATTTAATTAGTATACAAAATGTAGTGTAGAGAATGAACTAAGCCACTGTTTGAAAAACTTAGCATCCTGCCACTATTGTTGTATGTACTAATTACCACGACTTCCTGCCTGAAAAATGACACATTTTACATTTTTATCTCCTTTTTGTGTTTTGGAAATTGAAAATATTTCAGAAACAAAATTTACAAAAGAAAAATCTCCCTCTGCTATTGTGAACATAACTTTACAATCTGAAGCATATTCCAAAATGAATCATTGCTTTATACGAGTTTCTTACCAATATGTACTGAGGGCATGTTAAATCATTGAAACTTTGAAGTATTGAACATGGACAGAAATGCATGTCACCTCCTGCATGAGAAAGGAAGCATTTTCTCACATGTTTTTACTGCTGTCATTGAGAGACAGACATCTGGAGATTATTACAAAAATCATTATTCACTACCCTGATAGTTGTTCCTAAAGGGTAATGAAATAAAGCAGTCTGAAGACTACATATAAGTTAAGAAAAGTTATTTCAGTATGCAATAACAGATTTTTCCTTGTGACACATATCACAAGAAAGGGTCAAAACAGCAAAGGGGAAAAATGTATATTCAAATCCATTAAAATGGTAGTCATTACATAATGGGATGAACTCAATAGTTCTATAGCATATTCTGGAAATAGGTCAGATCTCTCAAGCTGCCTGTCACTTTATGCTGGTGATGTTTGCTGATTAATTCTAAAGGTGAAAATAGAAGCACCAGAATGGTAAAATGAATTAGAGAATCAACATAGTTTCATGTACTGATAGGATGTTAATTTAATTTCCACTTTCTGAAATCCCTTCTCTCTAGGTAATCCAAACGGTTCAGTGGACTGGGAGGGACAACTAAAAAAGAGTTATCATTGGGTCATTTTCCTCCTGACAAAATACAGTAAACAGACCAATCATTCTTTTTTCTAGCAATAAATTGTAAGGAATAGGAAGACCATAAAGAGAGCAAAGAAAAAAATCAAATGAACACATCAGACAGCAAATACATTAAAATTTGTTTTAAAACACATGACATGATTAGTGATGAAGTAAGAGTACATCTGAATGCTGCTGCACTGCATGTAGGCTTGATGACATGTCTTTCAGGCATTTCACCATGGCAACAAAGTCCCTTTAAATGTTCTGCAGTTTCCAAAAGACAACAATTACTGTCAAATCATTCAGCTGCAGCTGCCTATGTTCTATGAGTATGGTGATTACAGAATTTCTGAAGAATGCTGCTGCTTCACCTCAGAATCATGGGATTAAAAAATGTTAAACTGAAAATTTTTCTATCATGTATAGTCATATATTACAACTGAAAATATATTTTCAAGTTTCAGTTGTTTTTCTCCCTCTCAATTTGTGTTAATAGCTGAATACTTCGTATAATTCTTCTGCTCAGAAAAAATAGTTGTTCAATAAAAGTTATTTTATAGGTAGTCAATCCACTTGTGATAGTTTACCCCTGTCAGGTTGGTCAAATTATCTCCATAAAATTATCTCCATAAAGCAATACTTTATTCAAATGGCTGAGAATATATTGAAGTCAAAATATAAATTGCCATTTAACCCTGTCTGTGTTTTCGATATCATGAGATTATCAGGTACTATGGCACCACTGCATGCTACAAAAGGAATTAGGCTGTTTGGATGAGTGTTCTTACAGGCAACTTGCGCACTGTGCTCTTACAGGCAAGTTGCACTCTGTGAAAAGGTATCTCAAAGTTTCTGGGTTACAATAAATTCAAGTACACACCCCAATTGCACTAGCAAGGAATGAAAAGCACAAACAAAAATGAAATAAAAACTCAATGATATCCAATAATGCTACCTGACTTTTACATAATTTTATGAAGGAGTTGATGAAGACAAATGTGGATGAAGAGGGTAAGGGAATTGGAGAACACATTTTAGAACAAGAAAAGAATGCCAACGATGAGGATGGGAGCTGCGGGGAGGGGGGAAGGGCAAGAATAGGCATAAAGAAATAATGGTGAAATGGGGAGCAAACAAGGCACTCTGAAGAGTAAGAGACAGAGGACAAGAAGCATAATATAGATGACAGAAAGTGTTGCTGCAGAGGAAGAGAAGAATGAGAATGGTGAGGGAAAATGAGATACATAACGATAGTGCATACTTTGTTTCTGCTGTGTAATTACTTTTTGTATACAATTCTTTTTGTCAATTGGGTCACACAATAGGATGTATAAAAAATTATATTTTGAGATGAGTGTCCATATCTAGGGCAAAAGAATCGGATATCTCTGCTCTTGGTAAGTAATTTTGAAGCTATAGAAATGAAACCTTTGTGTTACAGGCTCTATGTTGTTTAATATTTGTGATTTCCAAATCAACACGCTCCTATCATGGACAAAGCCTGTGTGATGACCTTTCATCATGAGCAGTAGTGTGAGGAAAATTTGTAATTTCTTTAAAATTGTCTACAGAATCTGTAATTTTTTAAAAAGACTATTTGAAAGGATTTTCTAAAGTTTGCATTGATTGTAATTTTCTTGAATAGAAAGAAATACTGCTCCATGTGACCTAGTACCCCTTGACCTGGAAGTAGTGCCAAAAGTAATGAAGACAAAATGGAAACAATGTGAACAGACACAAGGGTAAGATGCAGACAAAAGAGATGTACAGGAGAAGGGATGCAGAGAAGATATTTTACAAGCAACTATGGGTTTATAATACAGTTAAACAGTGCAGAAGGCTGAAAACTAAAGAGATGGTTAGGAACATTCTAAGATAGAAGTAGGAGTAGATCTTTCAGTCCCTTCTATCTGTTCTACCATTCTAGATCATGGCTGTTAATCTACATTGGTGTTATTTTTGCATGTTATCCTCATTTCTTGATTCATTGGTATTTAAAATTCTAACTATCACAATCTTGAATATACTTAATGAATAAATACCCCCTGAGTGAAAATATTACTTATTTCACTACTAAATGATTCATCCCTTATCCTGAGATAGTGTCCTCTGATTTCAGATCTCCCAGCTCCAGCAAACTTTTTTTTTCTGCACCCATCCTGATTAGCCCTTGAGAAATTGAATAGGTTTTAATGAGATGAGCTTGAACCTTTTCAAAGTCCAATGAAAACAGGCCCGGTCCCTTCAATATTTCATTACAGGACAAATCCATAAACCTAGGAATTAGCCTGGTAAACTTTTGCTGCACTTCCTTCCTTAGGTAAGGGGATGGAAACTGCACAAAATACTCCAGGTGCAATCTCATCAAGTGTCTACAAATTTGAAGCAATACATCTTCTGTCCTCAACTCAAATCCTTTTGTGATATTGACCAGGATACTATTTCCCTTCCTGTTTGCTTCCTGCACCCACATGTCAGCATTCAGTGATGTGGACAAGTACAACGACACTCAGGTCCCTTCAGACATCAATATTTTCCAATCTTTCATCATTTAACAAATAACTTGCACCTCTGTTCCTCCTACTAAGATGGATAACTCCACACTCAAACATTATATTATATCTACTATATTCTTGACATTCAAGCAGCCTCTCCAAAATGCTTGGAAGTCACTTTGCATTATCCTGATGACACACATACCGATCTAGTTTTGTGTTATCTGCTTAATTGGAAATCAGACATTTGGTCCCTATGTCCAAATAATTTTTATAGATTGTGAACAGCACAGCTCAAGCACTGACCCATATAGTACCAGTATCACAGCCTGCAAATCTAATATGGACCCTTCATTCTGATTGTTTTCTTTCCATTAATCAATTATCAATCTGGAGTATTACCAGCCTCTTCGTATAGCTCAAATCCTCCAACCCTGGCAACATCCTTGTAAATCTTTTCTGAACCCTTTCAAGTTTCACAACATCCTTCCGATAGGAAGGAGACAAGAATTGCATGCAATATTCCAACAGTGGCCTAACCAATGTCCTGTTCAGCTGCAACATGACCTCCCAACTCCTGTACTCAATACTCTGACAATTAAAGGAAAGCATACCAAACGCCTTCTTCACTATCCTATCTACCGGCGACTCCACTTTCAAGGAGCTATGAACCTGCACTCCAAGATTTCTTTGTTCAGCAACACTCCCTAGGACCTTACCATTAAGTGTATAAGTCCTGCTAAGATTTACTTTCCCAAAATGCAGCATCTCACATTTATCTGAATTAAACTCCATTTGCCACTTCTCAGCCCACTGGCCCAGCTGATCAAGGTACTGTTGTAAACTTCTTCACTGTCCACTACACCTCCAATTTTGGTGTCATCTGCAAACTTACTAACTGTACCTCTTATGCTCACATCCAAATCATTTATATAAATGATGAAAAGTAGTGGACCCAGCACCCATCCTCGTGGCACTCCACTGGTCACAGGCCTCCAGTCTGAAAAACAACCCTCTACCACCACCCTCTGTCTTCTACCTTTGAGCCAGTTCTGTATCCAAATGGCGAATTCTCCCTGTATTCCATGAGATCTAACCTTGCTAACCAGTCTCCCATGGGGAGCCTTGTCAAATGCCTTACTGAAGTCCATATAGATCACATCTACTGCTTTGCCTCATCAATCCTCTTTGTTATTTCTTCAATCAAGTTTGTGAGACATGATTTTCCAAGTATAAAGCCATGTTGATTATCCCTAATCAGTCCTTGCCTTTCCAAATGCATGTACATCCTGTCCCTTAGGATTCCCTCCAACAATTTGCCCACCACTGACATCAGGCTCACTGGTCTGTAGTTTCCTGGCTTGTCCTTACCACCCTTCTTAAACAGTGGCATCACGTTAGCCAACCTTCAGTCTTTTGGCACCTCACCTGTGACTATCAATTATACAAATACATCAGTAAGAGACCCAGCAATCACTTCCCTAGCTTCCCACAGAAATCCTGTGTATACCTGATCAGGTCCTGGGGATTCATCCACATTTTTGCGTTTGAAGACATCTAGCACTTCCTCCTTTGTAATATGGACATTTTTCAAGATGTCACCGTCTATTTCCCTACATTTTATATCTTCCATGTCCTTTTGCATAGTAAATACTGATGCAAAATACTCGTTTAGTATCTCCCCCACCTCCTGCAGCTCCACACAAAGGCTGCCTTGCTGATCGTTGAGGGGCCCTGTTCTCTCCCTCATTACCCTTTTGTCCTAAATTTATTTGTAAAAACCGTTTGGATTCTCCTTAACTCTACTTGACAAAGCTATCTCATGTCCCCTTTTTGCCTTCCTAACTTCTCTCTTAAGCATACTCCTACTGCCTTTATATTCTTCAAAAGATTCACTCGATCTATCCTGTCTATGCCTGACATATGCTTCCTTCTTTTTCTTAACCAAACGCTGTATTTCTTTAGTCATCCAGCATTCCCTATACCTACCAACTTTCCTTTCACCCTAACAGGAATATACTTTCTCCGGACCCTCGCTATCTCATTTCTGAAGGCTTCCCATTTTCCAGACATCCCTTTACCTGCAAACATCTGTGCCCACTCAGCTTTTGAAAGTTCTTGCCTAATACAGTCAAAATTAGCCTTCCTCCAATTTAGAACTTCAACTTTTAGATCAGGTATATTCTTTTCTATCACTATTTTAAAACTAATAGAATTATGGTCGCTGGCCCCAAAGTGCGCCCCCACTGACACCTCAGTCACCTGCTCTGCTTATTTCCCAAGAGTAGGTCAAGTTTTGCACCTTATGCCTAAACAGATTGTTCTTCCAATCAAAGATCCCTTCTGACTAATGTATCAATCCCATCTCTCATTAGTAGCACCACCCAATCATCCTTTTCCTTTTAGACCATCCTTCTTAAATGTCAGACATTGGAACAGCAATTGTGAATTGGATAATGCTTTTGCTACTCTTTCAGTTTTACTAGAATTAACCAGACACTTCCATGGGGTTTGATAATGGGCTATTACAAATAAATATCTGGAGCACCAGTGCCATCATGCTTGTCATGAAGTTAGCTGAAGAAATTCTGGAGGACTGTGCCATTTGGTTGGCTAACTTGGGATGGTGGATAACTTGGGATGCTAGTGAATGTGACTTGATTCCTGGATTGATTGAGTGGGAAAGTGAGAGATCCTACAAACCAGAGGCTGAGCTAGAGAAATTTAGAACTGCAAATGGTGTCACCTGTCTGTGGGAAATGTTGCAGGTTTGTGTAAGACAAATCTTTATATTAAAGAGTGAAACTTACCTTTACATTAGCAGTATAATTCAAATAATTGAAAGTAAAATTTACAAGAAGAGAAAACTTGTTGACAATATTTTCATTTGTGGGTCATTTTGTAAATTTTATCATTTTGATTTAAAGTTTCTCCATGGGGAGAACAATAATAGGAAGATCAGTAAAACAAAATAACCCTGCTTGCTCTTGTGGACCAATTAGCAGTCAGTTCACGAGCTACAATTAGCACAGACTTTGTTAGGTCATATCACTCAATATCTCAACTGAAGATAATACTTGTTCAATGACAACCAAAGAATAAAGGAGAAATAAACAGGGATAAAGATACTGTTCTGAATCTCTTAGAGACAGCTAGCTTTTATTAAAAAATTCAAAATGAGAAGACATGGGTGTAAAGTGACAAGGGAAAGATTTAAAAGGAATCTGAGGGGCATCCTTTTAATGCAGAGGGTGGTGCATGTATGGAATGAGCTGCCAGAGGTAGTGGAGGCAGGTACAATTACAACACTTAAAACACATCTGAATAGTAAGGGTTTAGATGGATATGGGCTAAATGCGGGCAGATTGGACTATATCAGATTGGGATGTTTGGTTGGTCCCGATGAGATAGTCTGAAGGATCTGTTTCTGTGCTTTGTAACTCTATGACAAAGTCCACTTTACAGGTTTATTTTACACAGTCCCTTAATTAATCATCTGATTTTCTTGGACCCATTCCAAAGTGCTTCTCAGCTTATAGAGTCATAGAGATGTACAGCATGGAAACAGACCATTCGGTCCAACCCATCCATGCCGACCAAATATTCCATCCCAATCTAGTCCCACCTGCCAGCACACGACCCATATCCCTCCAAACCCTTCCTATTCATATACCATCCAAATGCCTCTTAAATGCTGCAATTGTACCAGCCTCCACCACATCCTCTGGCAGCTCATTCCATACACGTACCACCCTCTGCGTGAAAAAGTTGCCCCTTAGGTCTCTTTTATATCTTTCCCCTCTCACCCTAAACCTATGCCCTCTACTTCTGGACTCCCCGACACCAGTAAAAAGACTTTGTCTATTTATCCTATCCATGCCCCTCATAATTTTGTAAACTTCTATAAGGTCACCCCTCAGCCTCCGGCACTCCAGGGAAAACAGCCCCAGCCTGTTCAGCCTTTCCCTGTAGCTCAGATCCTCCAACCCTGGCAATATCCTTGTAAATCTTTTCTGGACCCTTTCAAGTTTCACAACATCTTTCCGATAGGAAGGAAACCAGAATTGCACGCAATATTCCAACAGTGGCCTAACCAATGTCCTGTACAGCTGCAACATGACCTCCCAACTCTTGTATTCAATACTCTGACCAATAAAGGAAAGCATACCAAATGCCTTCTTCACTATCCTATCTACCTGCGACTCCACTTTCAAGGAGCTATGAACATGCACTCCAAGTTCTCTTTTTTGAGGTATTTTATATGCTGTTAGCTTTGGTGGGTTTAGTTCCATTCTTTCCCTTTCCCAGCTAGTGACTTTTAACACCAGAACTTTCCTTCACTGTGAAAACTTTTTCTAGTGATTCTGATAGTGCGAATTAGGTAGATTGTCCAGCTTTGTTTCAAATTGTATGTCTGTAAAGCATGCAAGACAACACTTTACCTCAATATACTTGTCAATAATAAATCAAATCAAATTGTCACAAATTTGTTTTTCTTATTCCAAGTGCAAGCTCTCACAGGCATTCCAGTATATGACTTCTGGCCTGTACCTACTCCCTGTCTCCAAATTCAGGCAGAATTCTTCACTTGGTTCTTTCATGGGTTGTGGACACCTCTGGGTAGGCCAGCATTTATTGTCTCTCTAATTGCCCTTGAAATGAATAACTTAGAAAGGCCTATTCAGACAGCAGTTAAAAGTCAATGACATTGCTCTGAATCTGGGGGCACAAGGCGGCAGGATGAGGTAAAGAAAGCAGATTTCCTTTCCTAAAGGACATATGTGAATCAGTTAGTTTTTACAATAATCAATTATTGTTTTCGAGGTTGCCAGCGCTGAGATGAACTTTATATTTCAGAAATATTAAATTAATTCAAATTTCACCAGCTACCATGGTAGGATTTGAAAACATGCCCTCAAACTTAGCCTGAGGCACTGGATTACCAGACCAGTGACATTGCCAGTATGCCACTATCTCTTGTTTCTGAGAGT
This sequence comes from Chiloscyllium punctatum, assembly GCF_047496795.1. NCBI lineage: Eukaryota > Metazoa > Chordata > Chondrichthyes > Orectolobiformes > Hemiscylliidae > Chiloscyllium > Chiloscyllium punctatum. The sequence goes on along the minus strand of NC_092782.1, from coordinate 37,481,225 downwards.
TTTCAGTGATATCATAGCAACCTTTTCCTTCTCCAAACCCATCTCCATTGCAAAATGTATCTTACTAGGCAGAAATACTGATTAGTTATTCTTAAGATCACAACTCATTTTTATTTAATAGTCATAGAATCATACAGCATGGAAACAGACCCTTCAGTCCAATTCATGTTCCCAAAGTAAACTGGTCCCCTCTGCCTACATTTGGCCCATATCCCTCCAAACCTTTGCTATTCATGTCCTTTTCCAAATATCTATTAAACATTCTAATTGTACCTACATCCACCACTTCCTCTGGCAGTTCATTCCACATACCAAACACTCTGTGTAAAAAAGCTCCCCCTCGTGTCCTTTTCAAATCTTTCTCTTCTCACCTTAAAATTATGATACTATCCTATCTCCCCCGGTCCAGGACCTCCCCGCATACGTTCAGGACACCACCCATGCCCTTCACCTCCTCCAAGACTTTCATTTCCCTAGTCCCCAGTGCCTCATCTTCACCATGTACATCTAGTCCCTATACATCTCCATCCGCCATGACGAGGGCCTCCAAGCCCTCCGTTCCTTTCTCTCCCGATGTACACCAGGACCCTTCCACTGACACTCTCATTTGTTTGGCTGAACTGGTCCTCACCCTCAATCATTTCTCCTTTGAATCCTCCCACGTCCTCCAGACTAAAGGGGTAGCCATGGACACCCGCATGGGCCCCAGCTATGCTTGTCTCTTTGTTGGTTACGTGGAATAGTCCATCTTCCGCACAGACAGCGGCACCATTCCCTACCTTTTCCTCCAACACATTGATGACTGTATCGGCACCACCTCGTGCTCCCATGAGGAGGTTGAACAGTTCATCAACTTCTCTAACGCATCTCATTCACTTCCTGCACCTCTGCCCTCAAACCCCAACCCTCCAACCGCAACAAGGACAGAATGCTCCCGGTCCTCACCTTCCACCCACCAACCTCTGTATACATCGCATCATCCTCCACCATTTCCGCCACCTACAAATGGACCCCACCACCAGAGATATATTTTGCTGCCCATCCCGATCTGCTTTCCGTAAAGACCATTCCCTCTGTGACTCCCTTGTCAGATCTATGCCTCCCCATCAAATCACCCTCCCTCCTGGTACCTTTCCCTGCCTCCGCAGGAATTGCAAACCTGCGCCTACACCTCCCCCTTCATCTCCATCCAAGGCCCCAAAGGAGCCTTCCACATCCATCAGAGTTTTACTTCCACTTCCACACTTGTCATTTACAGTATCCATTGCTCCCGATGCAATCTCCTCTACATTGGGGAGACAGGACGCCTACTCGCAGAGTGCTTCAGAGAACATCTCCGAGACACTCGCACCACCCAACCCCACTGTCCTGTGGCTGACCACTTCAATTCCTCCTCCCACTCCGCCAATGATATGCAGGTCTTGGGCCTCCTCCATCGCCACTCCCTAACCAACTGACGCCTGGAGAAAGAAGGCCTCATCTTCCGCCTTGGGACCCTCCAACCCCAAGGCATCAATGTGTATTTTATCAGTTTCCTCATTTCCCCTCCCTCCACATTATCCCAGTTCCAACCTTTCAACTTGGAATCACTCTCATGACCTGTCCTACCTGCCCATCGTCCTTCCCACCTATCTGCTGCACCCTCCTCTCCGAGCTATCACCATTACTCCAACCTCCACCTACCTATTGCATTCTCAGCTACCTTCTCCCCCCCCCAGCCCCACCCCCTCCCATTTATCTCATCACCCCCTCGACTCACAACCTCACTCCTGAAGGGCTTTGCCAAAACGTCAATTCTCCTGCTCCTTGAATGCCGCCTGACCTGCTGTGCTTTTCCAGCAGCACACTCTCAATTCTAATCTCCAGCATCTACCGTCCTCTTTTTCTCCTACTTGAAAATATACTCCCTAGTCTTGAACTCCCCCACCTTACGAAAAAGAGCTTTGCTATTCACCTTATCTATGTACCTTAAGATTTTATAAACTTGTATAAGATTCCTCAACTTCTTATGTTCCAGTGAAAAACGTCCCTGCCAATCCAATCTATTCTTTATAACTCAAACACTCCAGTCCCAGCAATGTTCTGGTAAAACTTTTCTGAACGCTCTCCAGTTAATAATTTAATAATACAGTTTAATGTATCTTGGAATTAAATGAATGATTTAAAGCATAACTGTTTATAACCCAACATCCTTACACCCTCCTCGGACTTTACAAATTAACAGTTTAACCACTGCAAACACAACTGCTACTGTCATTGTCTTCAATTTGAAGATCTTACACTATTTCCAGTAAAATACCTCAGGAGTCCCTTCAATCTTAAATAATATGACACCTAGGCCTGTTGTTAGGCAGACATCAGAGAAGTTGACATGACCTTTTCCATTTTGCTTGAATGAAAGACTGTAGGAGACTAATAAGAAAATATAGCTCTAGTTCGACCAAATTAACCAGCATGCAGTAGGGGTAGCAAGAGTTTGAACATAATAGACTATGTAAAAAATTGCCATGCAGACATTAGGTTACTAGATTGATTTCAGAGATGAAGGGTTTGCTTCATAAAGAGAGATTGAGTGCTTCAGGATTGTACTCTCTGGAGCTTAGAAGAATAAGAGGAGACCTAATTGATACACACAAGATTCTAAAGGGGATTCAAAAAGTAAATGTAGAAGGATGATTCCTCATGTGGCACAATCTAGAATGAGAGGTCAGTTTTAGGATAAGTGGTAGCAGAATTAACAGAGATGAGGAGAAATTAGTTCTCTCAAATGGTCACGAATCTGTGGAATTCACTGCCGCAGACAGTGAATTGTGGGTGTTGTAAACTGAGTAGATCTAAGGAGGAGTTAGAGAGATTTTTAATTAGTAATGGTTTGGAGGGTCATGAAGAGCAGGTTGGAAGCTGGAGTTGAGGTCGAGATGAGTTAAGCCATGATTGTATCAACTAGTTGAGCAGGCTTGAAGGGTTGAATTGTTTATTCCTGATTGTAATTCGTATGTTCATAAACCAGAAAATAAGATTACAGCTACAACCACACAAGATAACCTAACATAATCTAATCACCTGCCTGTTGGAAGCATTATGAAATAGCTTGATAAAATTATCTACAGAGTTAATTCATAAAAAATGTGACTTGAGACCCTCCAAATTCAATTTTTGTCATTTCCCTGATTAACCCTCTTATTGATCATTTTTCTGACTAAGCCTCTCACATTTGCCTGTCCCACTTGGGGTTTCGCTGAGTGAGGGAGTTGTTGTGATGCTAGGATCTGGGAATGCAACTGCATTGAGAATGTCAATCAGATCTAGACTCAGGACCTTCTTTAACTGGCAATGTGATTCCAAGTTCAGAGCTCCAGGTTTGCAAAAGTGCAAAAGTGCCAATCTGGGGCTGTCATAATCAGTGTCCTCACGAAAGTCACATGGTGTTCAAGGTTTGTGTAAAGATTTGTAGCTCAGGTGCCAGTTGTTGCGGTTGTGGGTGTGTTTGCTGAGCTGGGAAGTTGATTTGCAGATGTTTTGTCCCTGTCTAGGTGACATCTCCAGTGCTTTGGAGGCTCCTGTTAAGTGCTGCTGTAAATAAAACATTGTTCTTTTTAAAAATGCATTATTTCCTGATATTCCACTTGAAACATTTGTTCTTAATTGCTTTACTATCCTGGGAGTATTGAAGTGCATTGTGTTCGATATTTGGCATTGCTGATTAGAGGACGTAACAATATCTGGAATTTATTTTGGTACCGTTCCTGCTGCTTCTGGTTTCCGGTTCTGGTTGTTTGTTGTAGTGGATGGTATATTGGGTCCAGGTCAATGTGCTTGTTGATAGAGTCCATGGACGAGTGCTATGCTTCTAGGAATTCCCTTGCTGTCCTGTGTTGAGCTTGTCCCAAGATTGTTGTGTTGTCCCATCGAATTTGTGGTCCTTGTCAACTGTGTGTATGGCTACTAGGGAGAGCTGGTTGTGGCATTTAATGGCTAGTTGATGTTCATGGATGTGGATTGTTAGTTACCTGCCTGTATGCCCTATATTGTGTTTTGTGCAGTCTTTGCATGGAATTTTGTAAATTACCTTAGTCTTGCACATGATGGGTATTGGGTCTTTAGTCCTGATGAGTTGTCTGAGCATGAGCTGTCATGATTCCCAGTGGTTGGGAAAGTCTGGCTGTCAGTTCCGAGATGATTTTTATGTAAGCTAGCATGGCTAGTGAGTTAAATTGTGGCATGTCCTCGTCATGTTGTTTGTCTGTTATTCATCTGCGGATGAAGTTGCATGGAAATCCATTCTTGGCGAAGACTCTGTAGAGGTGTTCTTCTCCTTCCCTTCGTAGGTTGGGAGTGGTGCAGTGTGTTGTAGCCCTTTTGAACAGGGTCCTAATGCAGCTTCTGTTATGTGTGATTGGGTGGTTGCTGTTGCACTTTAGGACCTGATCGCTATGTGTGGCTTTCCTGTATACTTTTGTGGCGCATTCGCCATTCTGTATTCTTTGTACCATCACATCCAGGAATGGAAGTTGACTGTTGGTTTCCTTCTCTTTTGTAAATATGATCCCTGTGAGTATGGTGTTGATGATCTGTTGTGTGTTGTTGATTTCTGTTCTCTTAATGATAACAAAAATGTTGTCTATGTATCTGATCTAGAGTTTAGATTGGATTGTGGTAGGGCTGTATGTTCCAATCTTTGCAACACTGCTTCTGCTATGAGCCCAGAGATGGTGAGCCCATAGACGTTTCATTGATCTGTTCATATATTTGATTGTTGAATGCCAAGCACAGGATTAGTAGTTTGAATATGGAGTCTTTGTTGATATGTTCCCTGTCGTGTTGTTTGCTGTGCCTGTCTACCTGCAAAGACTGCACAAAATACCATATATTGACAGTAATTTTAAAGCAAAGAGACTACATTGAGAAAGCGAAAGAACTACTTGCAGATAACAACACTTACCAACAAGTGGCGATAGACCCAACCCCACAACTAGAGAACTGAACCACAGTCCTACTCAAAAAACTTCAGAAATCTGGAGAAATAAATAAGACCGACTTCCAAAAAAATGAAACTAGATGGATCCAACACACCCTGTTTCTATGGATTACTCAAAATTCACAAACCAGGAGCTCCACTCAGACTCATAGTCTCATTACCTGGAACACCAACTTAGATTGGCCAAGGAGTTATACCAAAGACTAAACCACTTATTAGAAGACTCACGCCACTCCATCCACTCCACCCAAGAATTCCTGAAGACCATCAAAGACACCAAGATAGAAGAGGATGAAATAATGGTCTCCTTTGATGTAACAGCTCTGTTCACATCCATCAACATCAACCTGGCCAAGGAAACAGTGACTACACTATTAGAAAACCAAAGACACATACACCAACCACCACTAACTTCATCGGCAAGGACAATATCGTCAAGCTAGTGGACCTATGCCTTACCACCCACTTCACCTTCACCAACAAAACCTAAAGACAAATCAACGGAACACTGGGATCTCTGATATCAGGATTCTTATCAGAGGCAGTAACACAGAGACTCGAACAAACAGCTCTGCCAACCATCCAACCCAAACTTTGGGTCTGCTATGTGGATGACACCTTTGTCATCACTAAACAAAACAAATTAGAGGAAACCTTCAAGACCATCAATAATACCCTTACTGGCATAAAATTCACAAAAGAGGAAGAAAACAACAACAAACTGCCATTCCTAGATGTCGTAGTAGAGCGAACAGCCAATAGGGAACTTCAAACCAGCGTCTACAGGAAAACAACACATACTGACTAAATACTGAACTACAGAAGCAATCTTCCTAGCATGGTGATGAAACGTCCAAAAAAAGAACCTTCTAGCTCAGCAAACAAAGCTATATCCAAAAACTGTACAATAAAACATTGTTCTTTTTAAAAATGCATTATTTCCTGATATTCAACTTGAAACATTTGTTCTTAATTGCTTTACTATCCTGGGAGTATTGAAGTGCATTGTGTTTGATATTTGGCATTGCTGATTAGAGGACGTAACTAATGTACAACTGTTCAGTATTTTAAAGAAGTTTCAATTTCTGGAGCCTCGGAAATAAAAGATATACACTTGGTTAGCCTCCATAACTCGAGATATAGGGGTGACACCAGATGACTGTCATCCAAAACCAATGGAATGAGTTAATTTGAACCATTTACTACTTAGAATAAGAAACTCTTGGAATTAGAGATGGAAAGTCAGAATCTTTGTTGGCACAGTTCACCCATGATTTCTGTAATGGTTATTCACTGTCACCTAGTCGTATAGAGTTTCTTTAACAATAGATGTCTGTTCCACAAAAAGCAAAAACAAAAAGAGATGGTATCTGGATATAAAATACCATTAGAGGGGCAAAAAAAGTGTTTAAACACTCAGGAAAACAAAGTTTCATTCTATTCCCCAACATCATCGCTTTACCACAATTCAAGAGAAATTACTGCTGTACATCAAATATTTAAGTTCAAGGTATGTTGCTGATTCTCCCCAGTACGTTCCTGCAAACTGTGAAGTTTTCTTACAGGCATACTCTCAAATCTGAGACCTTACGCTTTCTCAGCTTTTAAATAATCCAATTATGTTTTATCATAGACTTCTAGTCCAAGTCTATTTCTGTACTGCGGGGGTAAGTTGTATGACAAGTTGTACAAGCTAAACCTTTCTACTGAAATAACTGCATTTTCCCTGAACTGTACTCCCTTTTATAATTCTGAACCAAAAACAAGCTAATGGCCCGACACATTACCAGCAATCCTCTATCAGCACTTCAGGGGTCCTTACTTTCTGACATGAACTGGATTAGATCATTGTTGTGGAAAGATTGTCTGACGTAGATTTTTTGTAAACCCTTCAGAAATGTGACCTACATCATATGCCATTATTTTAAAATCTAAACTCTAAGAATAATACTTTTTATGTATACATATATGAAAATATCAGCAACCTTTCATTACAAACATCTTTCCAAATAAATTCTACTTGATTCATATATACTGGTCATTTGTATTTTGTTAAGTCAATCTTAACAGAGGAACCACTGTTATAAGTTAAAATTTGGAATTTAGATGTTTTAAATAAAACTGTGTTACACCTCAAAGTCTCTAAAACTCACAATCTGGAGACTCTTTGCACAACCACAACTCCCTTACTTATATTGAGGGTTCTAGAAAGGTAGGCAGCAGAGTTAGGGACCAGGAGGTCCAGCAATGATAAAGGACCAATCAGAGACTGAGTATGGGAGTGGAGAACTTTGCAATTTGAAGGGTTTGTACAAGGAGGTAGATTAGAGAATGGCACACATGGTCGCAAATTGGCACTGACTGGATCATTTCTTTTATAAAATACTCCCATTCAACTTTTGCAGTTTATGAAAGCAAATAAATGTCTACATTTAAATATCTACATGGAAACGTATTTTAGAGCTCTGAATCAAATTGCTGCCATAATTGTGAATCCAGTAAAGGCAGAGTGCTTGAAGGTTTTTTTTTAAAGCACTGCTTTGCTTCAGTGCTGACTGGATATAAACCATGCAGTGAACTCTCTATTAACATTCATATGTTAAAAAGGTGATTAGCTGTAACTTCATCAGAATTTAATATCTCAGGAGGGCATTTTCAAACAAACAGGACTGCACTCAATCAAGTATAATATCTCCCTGGTCAAATAAAACACTAATTTAAAGCAATGACAGATACAGAATCAGAATCAGACATAATTTTTAAAATTATGGCTCAACCATTTGTATGTTTAACAAATCTACCAGAATTGAAAAGAAAATCAACAGTGGCATTTTGCATATTGTGATAAGTTATCCACTATGATATCAACTAATGATTAGAAAACGCTAATTGTGAAGAGGATATAAGTGATTTCAGGAAGACATAGATTATTTAGTAATCTTCGACAGAAAGATGCTAGGTAAAACTTAATGCAATGATTTTAGAGGAAGAATAAGCAGAAGTTACGTTAATTCAGTGGTAAAAATTTCAAAGGAATTGAGGAAAAGAAAGAGCTATAGTTTAGAAAGCTCTTTTTTAACAAGTTGATGACTGATTGTTAAAACTGTAAAGAAAAAGTATCTTTGTTTTATTTTAGAAACAGTCTAAAATTATGGATACTAGAAAACTGAAACAAAAACAGAACATGCTGCAGGAGCTCAACGGGTCTGTCAGCATCTGTAAAGAGAAAAACAGAGTTAAGTTTTTGAGTCCAATCACCCTTCATCTGAACTGCACTGCAGCAGGCCTGAAACAGAAATGTTGGCATAGAAACAGTGGTGTGTTGCAGTGGCAGGTAACTGGAAACTTGGAGTCACAGAGTGGAGGCCACATTGTGAGCAATAAATAGCGTAAACTACATTAAATGAAGTACAGGTGAATTGCTGCTTCACCTGGAAAGTGTTCCTGTGGCTTGGATAATGAAGAGGGAGGACGTAAATGGGCAAGTGTTGCATCTTCTGCACTTGCATGGGAGGTGCCAGTCCTGGATTAAAATGTTAATTCTGTTTCTCTTTCTATAGATGTTTTCAGACCTGCTTGGTTTCTCCAGCACTTTCTGATTTTTAGATTTTATTTACATAGATATTTAGTATTAAACCGAGACATAAGCCTAAATTGTGAGAAATCTGTATGCAATTTTGGACTCATTATTTTAGGGAGGAAGGCACAGCAAAGCAAAGCATCACAAAAGATATTCACAAAAATGATGCAATAGGTGAGAGGTTCTAATTGTGAAGAAATGCTGTGGAAGTAGGACTGCTTTTCCTAATAGAACAGAGGTGGTAAAGAAGAACTCAGAAAGAGGTGTACAAAATTGTAGGATTTGAGAAAGCATGTGAGAAAATTTGTTTCCATTTATCAAATGAGTCAATATCTATCGCAAGACTTCTCAATATGTGGATTGTGGCATCCAGTGCAGTCATGAGATGGGATATTGGCATCATGAGATCTAAGGTGGATGTAGATTGAGTGTTTACAGCTGGGAGATTTCTTTAAAACCTTGCACTCTTTTTCTCCTGGTGGATGTGGACTAATGGACAGATCTTTGAGGCCTGATTTCTGCTACATTATAAAAGGCTGAAAAGTCGCTGCTTTGTTTCTAAAACAAATCCTGTACCTCTCACCACACTGGCCATTTCCACCTCTAATATTGTTTAGCAGCTGAAGATGCCCGCCTCATTATGCTCAGCAGCTGCAGGCCATATTTCCCCCTGCTACCTACTCAGCAGCTAAAGATCACCTCTATTGGGCCTGTTTTCACCCGATGTAGGCCACTCTTCTCCAAAAATTCTCATGAATCCAAATTTTTACTCTATCACACAAAGTCTGCAGCATTAAAATGGGGCCACACTAAGTAAATTAGGGAAGCACTGTCTCGAGGGCAGCATTTAACATCAAAATAATGACGGAGGAGTTCAAAATTTGTTTTTATGCGCAGTGTTTTGAAGATATGGAATCCCCAAATACATTTGAAAGCAAAATGCATAAGTATCTGAAAATTAAACTTTTGAAAGAAGGGAGGAACTTTGTAACTACAGCACGTCTGCAGTAGATATGCACCTGCAGCATCAAACTGGCAATCTCAAAGAAATACGGATGAAAATGCATGAAGTATAAAAATATATTAATGAGAAAAGGATCTCTTGTAGGTTGTTGTTTGGCTCCAGTGTGGTAATATGAGAAAACAAAACACATGCTGTAACTTGAAATGGAGTGCAAAGTGAAGATACAATGATAAAACTGATTAAAAATATGAATTACATTTGATGAACACAAAGATAGAGTCAATTAGTTGCTCAAACCAGCTTACAGAGTCTTTGAACAATCTGAGGACGGTGATGTGAAATCCCAAAACACTTAAAATTAAATAGGTGCTGAACAGCAGAGCAATTACACAGAAAATGACAGTCGGTGGCACTCACCAACTAAACACTGATTTATGTGATAACCTTGTTAGATCCTAGAATTAAAACTGAGTGTAGTACTTTAAATGAAACATAATACCAAAGGCCCTATTGCCATTTTAGGTGGATATAAATTACCTTGTGGCACTAGTCAAAGAAGAGTAGGGGAGCTATTCTCCAATCGCCCATGTTCTAGCCAACATTTCTCTTGCAATCAACATTACAAAAACAGCTTATCCAATCAGTGCCACATTTGTCATGTAAATATGCTGAAGGTAATTAGTTTTCATGTTTCCTCCATTACACAATGACAACATTTATGAAGTACTTAATTGTCTGCAAGCACTTGGAGATATACAGTGGTTGTGAAAGACACTATATAAATATATTTTCTTTTACTATGGAAGTAGAATTTCTTATTGGAAGGAAGGACAGACCCAGTAGAGGTGGCAGCACAGTGGTACACAGTCGGGAGCCCTGGGAGTCTCCTACATTGATACTGGATCTCATGAAGTCTCATGGCTTCAGGTTAAGCATGGACAGGAAACCTCCTGCTGATTACCACGCATTGTCCTCCCTCGGTTGATGAGTTGGTACTCCTCCATGTTGAATGAACAAACAAACAAACAGAAGAAGCATTGAGGATGGCAAGTGCACAAAATTGACTCGAGGTGGGGATTTTCAATGTCCAACACCAACAGTGGCTTAACAGCAGTACAACTGATCGAGCTGGTCAGGTCCAAAAGACAGAGCTGCTAGACTGGGTCTGTGGCAGGTGGTGAGGGTACCAACAAGAGGGGAAAACCGCATCCTTACCAATCTGCCACCTACAGATGCATCTGTCCATGACAGTATTGGTCAGAGTGACCACTACACAGTCCTTATGGAGATGAAGTCCCATCTTCACATTCAGACCACACTCCATCAAGTTGTCTGGCACTATCACAGTGCTAAATGGGACAGACTTCGAACAGATCTATCGACTCATGACTGAGCATTCCTGAGGTGCTCTGGGCCATCAGTAGTACTCCAGTACAATCTGCAACCTTATTGCTTGGCATATCCCTCACTCAACCATTACCATCAAGCTAGGGGATCAACCATGGTTTAATGGAAAGTGGAGGAAATGCTAAGAGCAACACCAGGTATACCTAAAAATGAGGTGAAAACATGGTAAAGCTTCCAAATAGGATTACTTCAATGTCAACTAGTATAGGCAGCAAGTGATATACATAGGTAAGCGATCCCATAAGTAATGGGTCAGATTTAAATGCTGAAGTTCTGCCATATCCAATTGTGAATGGTGGAGGACAATTAAACAATTCACTTGAGGAATAGGCTCCACAAATATCCCTATTCTCAATGGAAGAGGCCAGCACATCAGTGGAAAAGATCAGAATGAAGTTTTTGCAGCAATCTTCAGCCAGAATTGCCGAGTGGATGACCCATCTTGGCCTCCTGCAATGGTCCCCAGCATTATAGATACCATTCTTCAGCCAATTTGATTCACTCCACAGGATATCAAGAAATGGTTGGAGACACTGGATACAGCAAAGGCTATGGGCCCTGACAGCTTTCCAGCAATTGTACGAAAGGCTATTTGTTGCTTCCTTAGCCAAGCTTTTCAGTACAGTTATAAGATTAGCAGTCACTTGACAGTGTGGAACATTGCCCAGTACTGTCTTGTACATAAAAAGCAGGACAATGCCAAACCAGCAACTTTCACCCCCACCAGTCTACTCTCAATCATCAGTAAAGTGATGAAAGGTGTCATCAACAGTGCCATCAAGCAGCATTTGCTCAGCGATATCCTGGTCTGTGATGCCCAGTTTGGGTTCTGCCAGGGCCACTCAGCTCCTGACCTCATTACAGCCTTGGCTCAAACATGGACAGAAGAGCTGTATTCCAGAGTTGAGGTGAGAGCGACAGCCCTTGAATCAAAACATAATTTGACCTAGTGTAGTATCAAGGAGCCCTAGCAATACTGGAATCAATGGGTATCAGAGTGCAAACTCTCCACTGGTTAGAGTCATACCTGTCACATGGAAGATGGTCATTGTTGTTGCAGGTTGATCATTTCAGCTCCAGAACATCTCTGTACGAGTTCCTCAGGGTCATATCCTAGGCTCAACCATCTTCAGCTGCCTCATCAATGACCTTCCCTCCATCAGAAGTGGGGTCAGAAATGGGAATGTTTGCTGATGATTGCAGATTGTTCAGTATCATATGCAGTTCCTCAGATACTGAATTTTTCCATGTTTGAATGTGACCAGATCTGGACAATATCCAGACTTGAGTTTACAAATGACAAGTAACATTTGCATCACACAAATGCCAGGCTATGACCATCACCAATAAAAGACAATCTAACCATACCCCTTTGATATTCAAGGTGTTACAATCACTGAAACCCCCACTATTAACATCCTGAGGGTTATCAGTCACTCAACTGGACTGACCACATAAACACAGTGGCTACAAAATCAGGTCAGAGGCAAGGAAGACTGTGCCAAGTAACTCACTTTCTGACTTCCCAAAGCCTGTCTATAATCTACAAGGCACAAGTCAGGAGTGTAATGGAATACTTCCCACTTGTCTGTTTGAATACTCGAGGAGCTTGACACAATCCACGACAAAGCAGCCCACTTGATTGGCACTACATCCACAAGCATCCACTCCCTCCACCACTGATGTTCAGTAGCAGCAATGTGTATGATTTATAAGGTGCACTGCATAAATTCACCAAAGTTCCTCAGGCAGGACCTTCCAAAATCATGACCACTTCCATCTAGAAGGACAAGGGCAGCAGATATGAGGGAACATCACCAGTTGTAAGTTCCCCTCCAAACCACTCACCATCCTGACTTGCAAATGTATTGCTGTTCCTTCACTGTCGCTGGGTCAAAATCCTGGAATTCCCTTCCTAATTACTTTATGGGTCAACCCACAGCAGTTCAAGAAGGTAGCTTACCACCATCTTCTCGAGGGAATCTAGGAGGGGCAATAAATACCAGCTAGACAGACTCATCCAGATCTCACAAATGAAAAGAACACATTATCTTGCTACTTGCTGCTTATTGTCACATTTATTCTTGAAGTCATTAGCTATGTACAATTTTTATTTAAACCATGCCCAGTGATGAGCCTGTAAACAAATCTCATCTAAATTGTTACAACATACACCATTTCATTTGAAATCAGATTTTCTGTTTATCGCATCTAGACAAATTCCTCAGTGTGCGAATTTGCACAAACTGAGTTTGAATGGATTTTCTGCCATCATTTTAAATCAGTTATTGCATTTTGAAACTTGCCGTGTGAATCAACATTATAACATTATAACATTATAAATTCCGAAGACATTTTAATGCACTATGACGTCCCTTTTTTAAATAGCAAAGAGAAAAACATCCATATTTTTGGATTAACACCTTTGCACCACTTTACACAGAAATTTCTATCTCTTTATATTATTTAAGAGCAACTTAGAAAAAAATCAAATATATTGTCAAATTCAATTAAACAGTGTAAGTGCATAGCTAGGAAACCTTGTAAATTAGTAGTATTTTCAAAAAAGAAAGCTATTGATCAAAATTAGTTAAATTGGATAGAATTAAAGTTAAGGTCTATATGTCTTATTAAAATCAAGCATATAGAAAAACTTTTTATCCACGAATTCTGCTTCCAGTGCCAACACTATGCTGAGGTTTATAATGAGGAAAATACCACATAAATAGGCAACATTTTGCCATCACTGTTCACATGTACCAACAGAAACCTTTGAAAACCTCCAGTGTCCAGAGGTTGAGAGTAGTGAGGTCAGAAGTATAGTTTCAAGGTCACAAGAGTGCACTGGCAAGCAGGAAGGTAGTTTGAAGTGTGTCTACTTCAACACCATGAGTATCCGGAATTAAGTGGGTGAACTTGCTGCATGGTTTGGTACCTGGGACTTCGATGTTGTGGCCATTTCAGAGACCTGGAGAGAGCAGGGACAGGAATTGTCGTTGCAGGTTCCGGGATTTAAATGTTTCAGTAAGAACAGAGAAGATGGTAAAAGAGACTGTGGCGTTGTTAGTCAAGGACAGTATTATGGTGGCAGAAAGGACATTTGAGGACTCGTCTACTGAGGTAGTATGGGCTGCCGTTAGAAACAGGAAAGGAGAGGTCACCCTGTTGCGAGGTTTCTACAGGCCTCTGATTAGTTCCAGCGATGTGGAGAAAAGGATTGCAAAGATGATTATGGATAGGAGCGAGAGTAGCAGGGTAGTTGCATTGGGGTCTTTAACTTTCCAAATACTAACTGGAAATAGCATTGTTACAGTACTTTAGGTGAGTCGGTTTTTGTCCAATGTGTACAGGAGGGTTTCCTGACACAGTATGTAGACAGGGCAACAAGGGGCGAGGCCACATTAGATTTGGTACTGGGTAATGAACCCGGTCAGGTCTGAGATTTGGAGGTAGGTGAGCACTTTGGTGATAGTGGCCACAATTTGGTTATGTTTTCTTTAGCGATGGAAAGGGATAGGTATATACTATAGAGCAAGAGTTATAACTGGAGGAAAAGCAATTATTATGCGATTAGGCAGGATTTAGGATGCATAGGATGGGGAAGGAAACTGCAGGGGATGGGCACAATTGAATTGTGGAGCTTATTCAATGGACAGCTACTGTATATCCTTGATAACTGTGCGCCTATCAGACAGGGAAGACGTGGTCGAGTGAGAGAGGCATGGTTTACTAAAGAAGTTGAATCTCATATCAAGAGAAAGAAGAAGGCTTATATTAAGATGAGATGTGAAGGCTCAGTTAGGGTGCTTGAAAGTTACAAGTTAGCCAGGAAAGACCTAAACAGAGAACTAAGAAGAGCCAGGAGGAGGCATGAGAAGTCATTGGAAGCTAGGATCAAGGAAAACTCTAAAGCTCTCTATAGGTATATCAGGAATAAAAGAATGACAAGAGTAAGGTTAGGGCCAATCAAGGACAGTAGTGGGAAGTTGTGCATGGAGTCCAAGGAGATAGGAGAAGGGCTAAATGAATATTTTTTGTCTTTTTCCAGTGTGAATGCTGACAATGTTGTTGAGGAGAATACTGAGATACAGGCTACTGGACTAGATGGGATTGAGGTTCACAAGGAGGAGGTGTTAGTTAAGGTCCCTGGACCGGATGGGATTTATCGTAGGATTCCCTGGGAAGCCAGGGAGGAGATTGCAGAGCCTTTGGCTTTGATCTTTATGTTGTCATTGTATACAGTAATAGTGCCAGAAGACCGAAGGATACCGAATGTCGTCCCCTTGTTCAAGAAGGGGAGTACAGACAACCCTGGTAATTATAGACCAGTCAGCCTTACTTCAGTTGAGGGTCAAGTGTTGGGAAAGGTTATAAGAGATAGAATTTATAATCATCTGGAAAGAAATAAGTTGATTAGGGATAGTCAACATGGTTTTGTGAAGAGTAGGTCATGCCTCACAAACCTTACTCAGTTCTTTGAGAAAGTGACCAAACAAGTGGATGAGGGTAAAAAGGTTGATGTGGTGTATATGGATCTCAGTAAGGTGTTTGATAAGATTCCCCACAGTAGGCTATTGCACAAAATACAGAGGCATGGGATTGAAGGTGATTTAGCAGTTTGGATCAGAAATTGACTGAAAGAAGACAGAGGGTGGTGGTTGATGCGAAATGTTTATCCTGGAGTTCAGTTGCTCGTGGTGTCCCACAAGGATCTGTTTTGGATCCACTGCTCTTTGTTGTTTTTATAAGTGACCTGGATGAGGGCATAGAAGGATGGGTTAGTAAATTTGCAGATGTCAGTTGGGTTGTTGACCGTGTGGAAGGATGTTGCAGGTTACAGAGAGTCATAGATAAGCTGCAGAGGCGGCAAATGGAGGTTAATCTGGAAAAGTGTGAGGTGATTCACTGTGGAAGGAGCAGCAGGAATAAAGAGTACTTGGCTAATGGTAAGATTCTTGACAGTGTAGATGAGCAGAGTTCTCGGTATCCATGTACAAAGATCTTTGCATGTTGCCACCCAAGTTGATAGGTTTGTTAAAAAGGCATATGGTGTGTCAGCTTTTATTGGTAGAAGGGTTGAGTTTCGGAGCCATGCAGTCATGTTGCAGTTTTACAAAACTCTGGTGCGACCGCAATTGAAGTATTGTGTACAGTTCTGGTCACCGCATTATAGGAAGGATGTGGAAGCTTTGGAAAGGGTTCAGAGATGAGTTGCTAGGATATTGCCTGATATGGAGGGAAGGTCTTATGAGGAAAGGTTGAGGGACTTGAATCTGTTTTCATTAGAGAGAAGAAGGTTAACAGGTGACTTAATTGAGACATATAAAATGATCAGAGGGTTAGATAGGGTGGACAGTGAGAGCTTTTTTCCTCAGATGGTGATGGCTAGCACAAGGGGACGTAGCTTTAAATTGAGGGGTGATAGTCATAGGACAGATGTCAGTGGTAGTTTCTTTCCTCAGAGTATAGTAGTGGCGTGGACCGTCCTGCCTGCAACTGTAGCAGACTCACCAACTTTAAGGGCATTTAAATGGCCATTGGATAAACCAATGGATGAAAATGGAATAGTGAAGGATAAATAGGCTTCAGGTTGGTTCCACAGGTTGACACAACATCAAGGGCTGAAGGGCCTGTACTGTGCTATAATGTTCCATGTTCTATGTAAAATCTTTTTATATTTCAGGTATGTCCTCAACTGTGATGGCAAACAAAGAATGACCAACATGGTGTCAAACTCCAGGACCATCCACACAGAACTGCAAAGGTTTTGCACAATGTTACAATGCACAACATCAAAAGTAATTCTTCATATCAAACACAGTACCATTCAAGTTCCATTTAGCTAAACTTCACTCCTCCTACCAATTGAGCCATAAATCAAAAATTGGAGGAATGTTTGTTGCACAATATTATGTACATTCTGAGCTTTAAAAACTGGAAAGAACTAAAAGAATGACAACACTGGTAAAGGACTGTGAATAACTAAAAGTCACATCTCCAGTTTTCAATTAAAAAAAAACCTTATGTAACACACACCGTGAATAGTGGAAAATAAGATCTTCAGTAGAAACAATTAAAAGAGAAAGAACAGCTTAAATGCAGTGTGAGAATAGGGTGACCATAAACAATTCAAACACTATCGCAATGTCTAAACCACAAACATTAGAGCAGCATTTTTATTAATAATTTCAAGGGACATAGGCATCCCTGCCTGGGTCAGCATTTATTCCTCATCCCAAATTGCCTTTGAGAAGTTGGTGGCAAGCCACCTTCTTGAACTGCTGCTGATCATATGGTGTACATATACTGAATCTGCTGTTAGAAAGAGAGATCTAGGATTTTGACCCAGTGACACTGAAAGAATGGTGATATAGTTGCAGTCAGGAAGTTTTGTCACTTAGAGGGGAATGTGAAGCTGGTGGTGTTTTTGTGCACTTTCTATCCTGGTCCTTCTCAGTGGTAGAAATTGCTGGTTTGAGAGGTGCTGCTGAAGAAGCACCTTGATGAATTGCTGCAGTGCATCTTGCAGGTAGTACAGATTGAGCATTAGTTATGGAGAGAATAAATATTGAAGGTGGTCGAAGGGTTAAAAATAAGTGGACTTTTTTGTCTTGGATGGTGTCCAGTTTGGCAAGTGGAATCATTCTCCTGATTTGTGCCTTGTAGGTGGACAGTCTATAAGAAGTTAGGAGTGGAGTTTCTTGTAGCAAAGTTTCTTGTAGCCACAGTATCTATATGGATGGTCCAGTTCAGTTTTACATTAATGGTAATGTCCCAGAAAGTGGAAAGTGGGTGATTAAACAATTCCAATACTGAAAAATGTCAAGAAGTCACAATTACATTTGCTCTTGTTGAAGGTGGTCACTGCCTAGCAATTGTGTGGCACAGACGTTACTTGCTTTTTTACACTCAAATCCTGGATATTGTCCAGATTTTGCTCCAGGACTTGGACTGCTTCAGTATCTGACTCATCAGGAATAGTGTTGAACATAGTAATTTATAATTGCACAATCTCCACCTCTGACCTTATTCTAGAGGACAAGCCATTGATGAAACAGCTGAAGAAAGCTGGACGAAGGACATTAACCCGAGCGGCAATGTCCTAGAAATGAGGTAAGTGACCTCCAATTGTAACCATCTTGCTTTGCATTTGGTATGGCTCCAAGCATTTCAGAATCTTCCCCATAGTTCTCATGCACCCAATCTTGACACCACACTGAAATGCTGAAGTAAAAACAGAAAGTGCTGGAGAAACTCAGCAAGTCTGACAGTTTCTGAAAGAAAAATATTGAGTACAAAATGACACTTCTTTGGAACTCAAAACATTAACTTTGCTTATCTCTCCACTTATGGAATTTATAATGAACGGTAGGACTATGGGAACTACCAAAGATCAGAAGGAAGTTATGTGCATGTCCACTGGTCCCTTAAGGTAGCAGGACAAGCAAATAAAATAATTAAAAAAGGCATATGGAATACTTGCCTTTATTAGCCAAAGTACAGACTTTAAAAGGAAAGAGGATATGCTGGAACTGTATAAAATGTTGGTTAAGCCACAGCTAGAGTATTCTATGCATTTCTGGAATCCACATTATAGGAAGTATGTGACAGCACATACAGAGGAAATTTATCAGGATGTTCCCAGAGCTATAGAGTTTTAATTATGAAGAGAGATTGGATCGACTGGAATTGTTTTCATTGGAGCAAAGGAATCTGAAGGGGGACATGTTGAGATGTATAAAATTATAAGAAGCACAAACAATGTAAATGGGATGAAACTCTTCCCCTTGGTGGAGGGATCATTGGCTAAGGGGCATAGATTTAAAGTAAGGGGCAGGTTGTTTCAAGGGGAAAAGGAGGAAAAGCATTTTTCACCCAGAGGGTTGTGGGAATATGGAACTCACTGCCTGTAAGAGCAACAGAAGTAGAAACTTTCAAACTATTGAAGAGATACTTAGATGTTCACTTACAATGCCAAAACATATAAGGGTCAAGTGGTAGAAAATGGGATTAGAATAGTTAGGTAATTGTTTTTAACCAATGCAAACTTGATGGGCCCAATGGCCTTTTTTTCTGTGCTGTAGACCTCTAAAACTTTGTGTTTTTATTTCAGACATTAAATATCTGTAGTTTTTACTTTTATCTTAGTGGTAAAGTCCTACATTGATGTTAGGAGAGTCACTCTTTCATGCATGCTTAAACTAACACTGGGATGGTATCAGGTGCTGAGTGGCTCAGACAGAACACAAACTGTTGTGGTTCTGTTTGCCGAGCTGGGAATTTGTGTTGCAGACGTTTCATCCCCTGTCTAGGTGACATCCCCTGTCTAGAAGCCTCCTGTGAAGCACTTCTGTGATCTTTCCTCCGGCATTTGTAGTGGTTTGAATCTGCCGCTTCCGGTTGTCAGTTCCAGCTGTCCGCTGCAGTGGTCGGTATATTGGGTACAGATCGATGTGCTTATTGATTGAATCTGTGGATGACTGCCATGCCTCTAGGAATTCCCTGGCTGTTCTCTGTTTGGCTTGCCCTATAATGGTAGTGTTGTCCCAGTCGAATTCATGTTGCTTGTCATCTTGTGTGTGTGGCTACTAAGGATAGCTGGTCGTGTCATTTCGTGGCGAGTTAGTGTTCATGGATGCGGATCGTTAGCTGTCTTCCTGTTTATCCTATGTTGTGTTTTGTACAGTCCTTGCATGGGATTTTGTACACTACATTGGTTTTGCACATGCTGGGTATCGGGTCCTTCGTTCTGGTGAGTTGTTGTCTGAGAGTGGCTGTTGGTTTGTGTGCTGTTATGAGTCCTAGTGGTCGCAGTAGTCTGGCTGTCGGTTCGGAAACGCTCTTGATGTTTGGTAGTGTGGCTAGTCCTTTGGGTTGTGGCATGTGCTCGTTCCTTTGTCTTTCCCTTAGGCATCTGTTGATGAAATTGCGGGGGTATCCGTTTTTGGTGAATACATTGTAGAGGTGTTCTTCTTCCTCTTTTTGCAGTTCTGGAGTACTGCAGTGTGTTGTGGCTCTTTTGAATAGTGTCTTGATGCAACTTCTTTTGTGTGTGTTGGGGTGGTTGCTTTCGTAGTTTAGGACTTGGTCTGTATGTGTGGCTTTCCTGTAAACCTTTGTGGTGAATCCTCCGTTAGGTGTTCTCTGTACCATCACGTCAAGGAATGGGAGTTGGTTGTCCTTTTCTTCCTCTCTAGTGAATCGGATTCCTGTGAGTGTGGCGTTGATGATCCGGTGTGTGTTCTCTATTTCTGTGTTTTTAATGATTACAAAGGTGTCATCCACATATCTGACCCCGAGTTTGGGTTGAATTTGCGGTAAGACTGTTTGTTCTAACCTTTGCATTACCGCTTCTGCTATGAGTCCAGAGATGGGTGAGCCCATGGGCGTGCCGTTGATTTGCTCATATATTTGGTTGTCGAACGTGAAGTGTGTTGTGAGGCACAGGTCCAGTAGTTTGAGTATGCCGTCTTTGTTGATAGGTTCACCGTCCTGTTGTCTGTTCTGTATGTCCAGCAGGTTGGCTATTGTTTCTCTGGCTAGGGTTATGTCGATAGAGGTGAACAGTGCCATACTCAGAACACAAACTGAGTACCAGTAATCAGATTGATACTGAGCAAGTGCCAATTCCCTCATTTTGCTGATTATAATGAGTAGCCTTATTGGATTTGTCTTGCTTTTTCGGGATTGTCCACATTTTGGTTGTTTGTAGTATCGTAGCTGCACTGGAACAGCTTTGCTTGGGGCATGGTTAGTTCTGCAGTACAAGTTTTCAATCCTATCACCAAAATGTTATCAAAGTCCATAGACTGGATAATGTCCAAGTGCTTGCTGGTAATCCCTGACATTACATGAAGTGAATTACATTCACTGAAGGCTTGCATTTGTGTTGCTGGAAACTGTGCAGCTGGCTGAAATGCATCATCTATTCAGCAGCTTGAGATGATTGCAAATGTTTCAGCCTTGTCTTTTGCAGTGATGTACTCAGCTCCTCCATAATTCATAATAAGAATATTTTTGGAGCTTTCTTGTTGTTAATAATTAATGCTGTACTACCATTCACGGCTGCAAGTGGCAGTTCTTAGATCTGATCTGTTGGATGTTTGATTCCTTAGCTCCATTTATTGCACATTGCTTCTACTGTTTGGCGTTCAAATAGTTCGGTTTCTCAACTTCACTTGGTTGACGCTTAATTTTTAGGTATGCCTGGTGCTACTCGTTGCATGCTCCCCCCCCTACATACTTGATTGAAGCAAATTTGTTCTCCTGATTTAATGTTAATGGTAGGTCAGTGGATATGCCAGGCTATGGGGTTATAGAAAGTGGATGAATACAATTTTGGTGCTGCTGATTGTCCCCATTGTCTCAGTGATGGCTCAGTTTCGAGTTGGCAGACCTGTTTGAAATATATCTGATTTCGCACAATGGCAGTGCCTCAAAATAAGATTAGAGGGCATCGCCAATGAGAAGATAGGACCTTGTCTCCATAAGGACTGTATGGTGACCACTCCTACATTTAAAAACTGTCCTTGATAGATGCATCTGTGACAAACAGATTGGTGAGGTCAAATCAAGTAGAATTATTCCTCTTCTTGATTCCATTTCCACATGATGCAGACTCAGTCTAGCAGTGACATTCTTTATGGCTCAATTAACTCAGTCAATAGTGGTGCGCCCAAGCCATTCTTGTTGATACATAGTATAGTTCATATGTGGAGAAAAATAAAATGCTCTTCCTACCCTCAGTGCTTCTTCCAAATATAGGATTACTGATTCATTAGCTGAGGTGTGGTAGTATTAGATAATAATGACAAGGAGATTTCCTTGTCCGTGTATGATTTGATGCTGTCAGACTTTACAGGGTCCAGAGTCAACTCCCTCCTAACTATATACCACTGAGCCGACATGTCGGATGGAACAGCAATTGTCTGGGAAAGTGGGTTTCTGGGATATTGACTGTAAGGCATGATTCCAAAAGCATGGTATGTCAGGATGTTGCTTGACTCGTCTGAGAGACAGCTTTCCTAATTTTGACAGAAGCCACCAAACACAAGTAATGAGGATTTTGCAGGGTCAGAAGGGTGGTGTTTTCTTTTGCCACTGCTTAGGTCAATAGGTGGTCCATCTGGTTTTATTCCTCTTTGAGAGGTAATGGTGAAGTGTTTATTGTCGCTGGATTAATAATCTGCAGTCAAAGGTAATGCTTGAGGGAAGGACTTTGTATCCCACCACAGCAGATGGTGGAATTTGAATTTAAAAATACAGGAGGAATTAAAAGTCTGATGATGACCATGAAATAATTTTCCATTGTTATAAAAAGTTATTGGTTCACTATGACACATGAAAAGAAAATTTGTCATCCTTAACTGCCCTACATGTGACTCCAGACCCACAGCAATATGGCTGAATCTTAACTGCCATCTGAAATGACCCAGCGAACCAATTGTATCAGCCCGCTACAAAAGTCTCAAAAAAGGAATGAAACCAGAGGACTACCTGGCAACAACCTAGGCACTTAGAAGTGATAATGTCAAATTCAACCAAAGTTCTCTAAGCTAACAGCTGATGACTTGTGCCAAAATTTGGAGAGCTGTGTCACAAACTAGTCATGAAACATACTTCCACGACCAGACTCATGGAATCATAGCTTACAGACACCTCCTGTTTCATTGATAAGACGGCCCAACACAGTCGTATACAGTCAGGAGAGAACTGCCCTGTGAGTCCTCAACATTGAAGTCTCATAGCACCAGCTCAACCATAGGCAAGTAAATACCCTGTTGACTGCCATGTACTATCCTCCCTCAGCTGCTGAATTGGTGGCTCCTCCATGTTGAACAAAATTTGAAGGAAGCCCTGGGGATAGCAAGGTCGTGGAATGTACTCAGGTGAGAGATTTCCATTTCCACCATGAAGAATGGCAGCACTACTGATTCAGCTGGTCAGGTCCTAAAGGATACAACTGAGAGACTGGGATTGCAGAAGGTGGTGAGGAAACCAAGAGGGAAAAACATACTTGACCTCACCCTCACCAATCTGCTGACTGCAAATGTATCTGTACATGAGGACAGAGCTTGAACTAGGCAGCAAGCAACCTGGAGTCAAATCAATCTGAAACTGAGAAAGAGAAATCAGAGGGAATAAAAAGAAAATCCAGCCTGGAGGTAATGGAGCAAAGTGCCTCTGCCTGCCTACAAAATTCATGTCTACCAGTCTAACCTAGCCCAGTGATCTGTAGACCTCAGCATTTGTTGACCATTCCGAATTGCCCTTGAACTGATTGATTCTAGGTCATTTCAGAGGGCAGTTAAGAGTCAACCACACTGTTGGAGTCACGATAATAAAAATACCATGTTTATTAAGTTCAAATTCTGCTGTGGTGGTATTTGAACTCATGTTCCCAGAATAATTATCTGACATTACTATACTACTTAGTCAAATACATCTAGCTACATCTTTTAAAATATTGCAAAGAAACAGAGACACATAGTGAGAAAATATGAACTGAAGTAACTTGCTATTTTACTCTGAAGTGTAATAAAGTTTCCACATTTAATAAACCTAGTAAGCTTTTGACTCTTTAGCCGAAGCCTGATAGGAGTACAATGATATAAAGGTTTACAATTAAAGTAGGAGAGCCCAAACTGGTCAGCTGTTGCTTCACTAAAGAATGTAATACAGAGGAATCTCGATTATCCTGCATTTGACTTATCTGAGTTTCGGATTATCCAGCAAGATTGCGAGGTCCCAATGCTTGGCAAAACTTGTTATCTGGCATTCAATTATCCGAACATTCGATTGTCCAAGCAAAATACTCCCCGCCCATGTCGTTTGGATAACCAAGGTTCCTCTGTATAAGCTGACTGGTTGTTGGATTTCACAACTCTGATTAGTAACTGAAATTCCACATTGCTATGATTGGAACAATAACTCAAAGAATAAATTACGTGATTGGAATGGTATCCAGTAAGCTACTGCTTGTCCCATAGGTGGAAGTTACACTTCACTAAAATAAAGATAATGGCTTTGCTATCACTTGAAATCACTGGCTAAATGTTAAAGGATAATATTATCATTTTTTGAGGAAAAAAATGCTACTTTGGGGAGATTTTCTATGTTGGCAACCCTATCTTTGTCCTAAAAGATTCTGAAACTTTATCATTGAGTACTAGTTTCTCCCACAACAAGAAACCTCCACCTAGTAACACCCTATTAAGTCCCCTCAGCCTCTTTTTCAATACGATCATCTGTCATTCTTCTAAGCCTCAATTAATATAGGCCCAATCTGTTCAACCTTTCTTCGCAAGGTAAGCTCTTCATCCCTGAAATCAGTCAAGTGAACTTTCTTTGATTGCTTCCATTGCAATTATATCATTTATTGTAAATAAGAAGACTAAAACTGAACAGCTTACTCAAAGTATTGTCTAATAATGTTCTATTTATGTGCAACAAAATGCCCCTACTTTTGTATTTCATTGCCCTAAAAATATGCACCAATATTCCATTTGTCTCCCCAATCACTTGCTATGCCAGTGTATTAACATTTTGTGATTCATCTACCAGGATATCCAGATAAG
Source organism: Chiloscyllium punctatum (assembly GCF_047496795.1). Taxonomy (NCBI): domain Eukaryota; kingdom Metazoa; phylum Chordata; class Chondrichthyes; order Orectolobiformes; family Hemiscylliidae; genus Chiloscyllium; species Chiloscyllium punctatum. Next base: position 37,456,719 of record NC_092782.1, on the reverse strand, counting down.
CTGTACCACGACAATCTGCAATCTTTCCAATTACTTAATTCACTGCTTTTATTTTGTTCCTCTCAATGTCTATATTTCTCACATTATACTCAATCTGCCAAACGGGTGCCCATTTACCGAACCAATGTGCATCCCTTTGTAGATTCTTTACCATTACGTGATAATTGATTGACCTATCTATCACAGAGACAGCAGAAAGTTAGCTTTTTCATCCATACAATTGATAGTTGATTTTGAGTAGCTGAAGCATTAGCACTGATTACTTCACTTGTTACAACTGGCCAGCCTGTAGCATTTTGGCTTACTATCCTGCTTGCTAACAAATCCTTATCCATATTAACATTTTACCCCCACATCAAGAGCTCTTATATTGTGTAGTAAGCCTTTGTGGCACCTTATCAAATCCCTTTCTTGAAATCCAGTCCATCTCATTGACAGGTTCTCCCTTATTGCTCCTGCTTGTTACTTTGTTTAAGAACCTTAATAACTTAGTTGAAGACAATTTCCCTTTCAAAAAGCGTGTTGACTCTCCCAGATCCCATTATGTTCTAAGTATCATATTATGACTTCTTTAATAATGGTTCTAGCAATTTATTATGATAGATGTTAGGGAGCTAGCTATAATATCCTGCTGTCTCCCTTCTTTCTTGAATATAGGTGTTATGTTTATTATTTTTAATTTATCAAACATCTTCAGAACAAAAGGAAGTTTGGAAAATTATAATCAATGTTTTTAACTATCCCTGTGGCCACTTATTTTAAGATGTCAGATTGAGGCTATCCAATCAGCCTTCAAGTCAAATACTCTTCCCTGGTATGGTTATTGTTTTATGTTACTCACTCCTTTTCAAGTTTTGATTTTCAGTTAGCTTTGGAAGTTGTCTAACTCTCTGACAGCAACCACACACACACAAATCTGTCCAAAGCTTCTGTAATTTCCTTGTTTTTCAGTAATAATTCTCCAGATGCACTGGCTGGATGTCAAACATTCACTTCAGTTCTTTTCCTGCTTCAATAATTGTAGAAACTCTTAGTCTCAGTTTTAGAATTTGAGGTAGCTTTCCTTCATGTTCTGATTGTGTCTTTTATTTTTTTCTCCAATATTCTTTATTGGTTTTTAAAATCTGTCCAATTGTATAACCTATTGCTAATCTCATAAATGTTTACAGTGTTACCTTCAATTCAATGGTATCCTTAACTTCAGTCTTTAGCCATGGAAGATGCATTCTGTTCCTATAGTCTTTCTTTCTCACTGGATTCATCTTTGCTGGCGTGATTTAAATAAGAAAATATTTGAAAGCTTAGTGTTCGACCCATTCTTCTCAACATCAAACTGAATATGAAATTCTATCATCTAATGATTGCTATCACCTAGAGGCTCGTTTCCTATAAGGCTATTGATTCCAGCTCAGTGGTTAGCACTGCTGCCTCACAGCACCAGGGACCCAGGTTCGATTCCCACTTTGGGTGACAGTCTGTGTGGAGTTTGCACATTCTCCCCATGTTTGCGTTGGTTTCCTCTGGGTGCTCCAGTTTCCTCCCACAATCCAAAGATGAACAGGTTAGGTGAATTGACCATGCTAAATTGCCCATAGTGTTAGGTACATTAGTCAGGGGTAAAAATAGGGTAAGGGAATGGGTTTGGGTGGGTTACTCTTCGGAGTATGGGCCGAAGGGCCTGTTTCCATACTATACGAATCTAATCTAATCCTGTTTTATTGCATATTACAAGGTCTGGAATAGCCTGCTCTGTATTTGGTGCTAAAATGCACAGTTCTGAGAAACTGTCCAGGACATATTCAAAGAACTAATTTTCTAGGCCATCTTTGCCAATCTGAATCACCTAATCTATATTGATTCAAGCCACCCTTGATTATTGTAGTACCTTCCTTAAATGTCCCATTTAACTTTTCCTGTATACTTTATGTACAGCATAAATACTGTTGTGGGGCTTATGAAGTACTCACCCAAGTGACCTCATCTTATCGTTTATATACCCAAAGTGATGTTGTGCCTTGTCCATTCGAAGTCAGATCATTATTATTGTGCTAATAGTATCTTGAATAAACAGGGCATTACACTACTGCCTTTTCTTAGATTTTATGAAATGTCAAACAGCCTATATTCAGATCCCTGCCTTTGATCACCCTTAAACCATTTTTCTGGTTCTGAAAGAGAGTCATAGAGGATTCAAAACATTAACTCTGCTTTTCTCTCCACAAATGCTGCCAGTCCTGCTGGGTTTCTCCAGCATTTCTGAGTTTTGTGCCTGTAATGACTGTCAGATCATTCATGTTTATTTCCATCCATGCCAACAATGCATTTTTTTTTACAAATGCTGCATGCATTTGAATATTGACCCTTTAAGCAAATCTTCATTTTTTTTTGCTGGCTCCTGCCTTACAAGCTTTGTTCTTAGGTTTGTGCAGTCTGTCCTCTCTGCCACTTTGATTATCATTACCGAAACCACAAAGCTGCCAGATGACCTTATCATTTCACTCAAACTTACTATGTCCTCCTTCACATGATCCCTTGCTCCCACTATATTATTCACAATCCTCTCTAATCACCTAGTTATACAATTCACGAACATACCAGTTCTAAATTAGTTCAAAAAAAGACTTAATTGTACAGCTCATATTTACCCCAGTACCAGTACTAGTGCCCCTTGGAATCAAAATAAATTTCCCACATCAACCTTTGCCCATTCATCTCTCTTATTCACCCAATACCAATTGCACATGGTTCATCTTTTTAACTTAACTCCTAGTCGCTCATCCTTAAGCAGTATTCTGATTCTATTCCAATTATGTTTATTGTACTGATGTGGATGGCACCAGGAGTCCACCCTTCCCAATGCCAGTCTCAAGCGAGCCGGCAGATTTCACTTCCTCAAGTACATTGGTGGACCAGTTTTTAAAAAAAATATAACAATCAACAATAGTTTCATGATCATAATTATTGATACTCGCATTTTAATTCAAGGTTTTTAAAATTAAATTAAATTCCACCAGCTGCCTTTGCAAGGGTTCTAGAAAGAGCATGATTACATCATCATGTAACCTCCTATTCTTACCAAGTCTTATCATACTTGATTGGAACAGTAGAAACTTCTCACAGTTGTGTTGCAGAGACTGTACCAGTTGTGTGTTATTTTTGCAACATGAAGTCAAAAGTGGAACTCACTTTCGTTCATTTATTGGTTATGCATGTTCCTGAATCTTTTGGAGAAATTGGATTTGATACTTCTGTGAGACAAGCTAGTATCAGATACCTTGGAGTTTAAAGGTTGCCTCGGAAGAGGTTTTGAATTTTCAAGTTGTAGTTTGTTGCAGAACTGAGAGTGAGCAATTGGACTCAGACATCCAGAAAGTTGCAAACAAATACAGATCGCTCTCTTTCTCATCCTTGAGAGTGGAAATAAATTCAAAGACTCTGAAAGTAAAAGCTTCTAACTCAAACAGAGATATACACACAAATGAAAGCTACCAAGTAGTGAACTTGTTAATTGGGCTCTTTATACAGAGAATGTGTTATTTTTGACTTGTTCATCCTTTAGTAAATGAACGTGTGTGAGGTTAGGTTTAAAGAGGATATAGTTTAAGTTTACATACTGGGATTTAATAATCTGTTTATCCCTTTCTTAAAGGATAAATATATTAAAATAATTTTATTTTGGTTTATTGACGAAACCTAGTGAGATTTTTGTCCTAGTGAAGTCAGGCAAATATTAATTATTGAATTGATCATTTGTGACAGATTCTGAAATAGTGGGGCTTGATTACCATCACACACTTTCCATCAAAGTCATGAGAGTGTCATGATGTGAAAGAAGAAGCTTTATTTTCTGGGGTAGACAGTGTCATAGCGGTAATATGACTGGATCAGTAATTCAGTGACCCAGGTTAATGCTCTGGGGACATGTCTTCAAATCGTTGCATTTGAATTCAATTAATAATCTGGAATATAAAACTAGCATGTATAAAACTTATCTCAGCAATGCTGACCATGACCATTATCATTTGTCGTAAACATACATCAGGTTCATTAATGTCTTTTAAGGAACAAAATGCACCATCCTTCTCCTCTGGAGACTAATGTGACTCCTGATGCACAGTACTTTAGCTGACTCACAGGTGCCCACTGAAATGTGGGCAAGCAATTCAGTTCAAGTATAATAAATGATGGCCTATGAAAGAAAAAATAACTTTTCAGTATTGGAAGACTTTGGAAGTGCGGTATGTGGGTACAATTATAATGTTTAAAAGATATTAGGATAGGTACATGAATAGGAAAGGTTTAGAAGATGTGTGCAAAGAACTGGCAGGTGGGACTAGTTTAGTTTGGGATTATATTCAGCATGGATTAGTTGGACCAAGGCTCTGTTTTCATACTGCATGACTCTGACTATGACTACTTGCCAAAGAACAAGTTGCCAGCAAAGTTAAAACCTCTGGAATAAAAGGGAAGGTAGAAACATAGATATGAAGTTGGGGTCGCAAACATTTGTTTTTTTAAGAGTAGAGAACTATCTATAATGGGGTTCCCAAGAGGTTGGAGGAAGTGAGGATTGCAGATGCTGAAGATCAGAGTCAAGAGTGTGGTGCTGGAAAAGCACAGCAGGTCAGGCAGTATTTGAGAAGCAAGAGAATCGAGGTTTTGGGCATAAACCCTTCATCAGGCTTTCCTGATGAATGGCTTATGCCTGAAACTCCTCCGATGCTGCCTGACCTGCTATGCTTTCCCAAGAGGCTGGCATTCGAACTACTGCCAATTGTCAATATTGGATCTATATCAATCTCTTAGATTTGGATGCGCAGACCAAATTGTAAAATATGTAAAAACTTGGAAGCATGAACTGAGGAGAGAGAGACTTCAAAAGGCCATCAACAGTCTGGTGGAATGGGCAGATATGTGGCAGATAGAATTTAATGCAGAGCAATGTAAAATGTTATATTATGGTCAGAACAACAACAAAAAAAAATAAAAGGTCTAATTCTAAAAGGATTTACAGAAAACTGAGGGATGTAAAAATATATATGTGTAACTTGCTGATAGGATGAACAAAATGGTTAATAATGCGTTTGGGATTCTAGTCTTAAAAAATGGAGATGTAGATTAGATAAGCAAGGTGAACATTTCAGAAAGACTAGTTTGGCTTCAAGCTGGTGTATTCTGTCTATTTTGGGCATCACATTTTCAGGAGAACTTAAACATATTGAAGGTATGGAATTAGTGGTTCTAGGGAAAAGGACTGAAACTGAGACTAAATTGAAAAGGGGTTCATAATTCCTTGAAAGTGGATTCATAGCTAGACAGAATAGTGAAGAAAGCATTTGGTACTCTTGCCTTTATTGGTCAGTACATTGAGTGTAAGAGTTGGGACGTCATGTTGTGGCTGTACAGACATTGGTGGGGCCATTTTTTGGAATACTGTGTTAAATTTAGTTTTGATGCAGAAGAGGCTGGGGCTATTTTCTCTGGAGTGTCAGTGGCAGCGGGATGCCCTTATGGAGGTTTATAAAATCATGGAGGGCATAGGTAGGGTGAATAGCCAAGGTCCTTTCCCCAAGGATAGTGCAGTACAAACTAGAGGGGAAAGATTTAAAAATCTAAGGGGCCTAAGGGGCAATGTTTTCATGTAGAGGGTGGTGCATGTACGGAATGAGCTGCCAGGGGAAGTGGTGGAGGCTGGTATGATTACAACATGTGAAATGCATTTGGATGGGTATATGAACAGGTATGGTTTAGAGGGATATGGGCAAAATGTTGGCAAATGCGACTAGATTAATTTAGGATATCTGGTCACTGTGAACCAAAGGGTCTGTTTCTATGCTGTACATTTCTCTAAGTCTATGACAAAATCATGAAAATCTTGGAAAAAGAATGTTTGAGATGACATTTAATCGAGTCATAGAGATTTAAACATGGAAACAGATCCTTCGGTCTAACTTAGAAATTAGCTCACTTATTGCATTAATTCAATGATAATGATTAAACCTTTAGGCAGGATATCTATTCCACATTGGTTCTGTTGTAATTATTACATAATACTTCATGTTGCCATAGGTGAGAGCGGGTTACCTCATATCTTAGAGTGTACCAAAGGTGGAGTACTCACCACGGCATTGGGGTGAAGTGGGAGTTGACACGGGGCATGCTGACATGGGACACACAGACGAAAGATGGCCGCTGAGCCATAACTTAGGTGGGAACACCTCCAAAGAGATTTCACAGGGCCACTACCCCTCCCGTGGGAAAACATATTGCATGGTCATCATAGACCAGTTCACCTGGTAGGTTGAGGTATTCCCCACCAAAAACTGCACCGCTACCACTGTAGCCAGGATTTTAGCAGAGGAGTTAATCCCGAGGTGGAAAGGTACACCTACTGATCGACTCTGGTCAAGGGACATATTTCACAGGCAAAGATATGAAAACAGTATGCCAGCTACTAGGGATAAAACAAGAATTTCATATCCCCTATCACCCCAGGGCTCAGGGCTGTTGGAGAGAATGAACAGAACCCGTAAAAATACAGACATCAGGGAGGACATGGGCCGAAGTGCTACCAGTCATACTAATGAATTTAAGAGCCACCACGAATCAGGCAACCAGACTAACATCCTACGAATTAATTACCGGGAGAGCAATGCAATTACCAGAGATTCGCTAAAAGACAAAATTAGGAGATATGTACTGGAATTAAGCCCCCAACTAAAAGGGATGCGTAAATTGGTAACTGAGAGACAAGAGCAAAAGGACAAGGCAGGTGAACTCAAAACCTTCCCTGAGGTCCCAGGAAGCTGCGTCCTCGTATGAACCCTGCCTGACAAACCAAGCTTTTCCCCAAAATGGAATGGGCCATACGAAGTTATAATCAATGGTGACACCTGTGCCTGTATAAACATAAGGGGAAAAGGCACGTGGAAGCACTGGACCCAACTCAAACCGTATAATGATGCCAATGAATGAACTAATATGACTGACCATCCCCCAGGCACAGACAGGAACTGTGAGCAAGACAGTGACCAAGGGGAGAGCACCGAGACCACAACCAAGCAAATCACCCAGAGGCATGGATAAAACTGCTGACAAGACACAGAAATCACCTACTGCTGCTGACCTCTGGGTACCATTGTTAAAATAAAAGGGACACTGACTTTTAACCTCATTTAATTTTAATCATGTATATACTCAAGTCTTTATTAGTGTTTCTTAATGTTGTGATAGCTAGAAGCTTGTCAGGATTTGAGGATAACCTCTTTTACAACACCTACTCTAAAGAAGGAGGCCATCTGGTGTTCTGTGGTGGAACTGGTCCTCCTGGGAGCAGATACGGCAGAGGTGGAGGAATTGGGAATACTGCTCCCAGGAGGACCAATTCTACCACAGAACACACCAGATGGCCTCCTTCTTTAGAGACCGCAATTTCCCTTCCCACATGGTTAAAGATGCCCTCCAACGCATCTCGTCCACATCCCGCACCTCCGCCCTCAAACCCCACCCCTCCAACCGTAACAAGGACAGAACCCCCTGGTGCTCACTTTCCATCCTACCAACCCTTGCATAAACCAAATCATCTGCCAACATTTCTGCCACCTCCAAACGGACCCCACCACCAGGGATATATTTCTCTCCCCACTCCTTTCCGTCTTCTGCAAAGACCGTCCCTCCCTGACTACCTGGTCAGGTCCATGCCCCCCAACAACCCACTCTCCCATCTTGGCACCTTTCCCTGCCACTGCAGGAATTGTAAAACCTGCGCCCACACCTCCTCCCTCACCTCCATCCAAGGCCCTAAAGGAGTCTTCCACATCCATCAACGTTTTACCTGCACATCAACCAATATCATTTATTAAATCCATTACTCCCGATGCGGTCTCCTCTACATTGGGGAGACTGGACGCCTCCTAGCAGAGCGCTTTAGGGAACATCTCTGGGACACCCGCAACAATCAACCCCACCACCCTGTGGCCCAATATTTCAACTCCCCCTCCCACTCAGCTGAGGACACGGAGGTCCTGGGCCACCTTCACCGCCGCTCCCTCATCACCCGACGCTTGGAGGAAGAACACCTCAACCTCCGCCTCGGAGCACTTCAACCCCAGGGCATCAATGTGGACTTCAACAGCTTCCTCATTTCCCCTTCCCCCACCTCACCCCAGTTCCAAACTTCCAGCTCAGCACCGTCCCCATGACTTGTCCTACTGGCCTATCTTCTTTTCCACCTATCCACTCCACCCTCCTCTCTGACCTATCACCTTCATCTTACTCCCATCCACCTATTGTACTCTTTGCTACCTTCCCCCACCCTCCTCCCTGACCTATCACCTTCATCCCCACCCCCACTCACCTATTGTACTCTATGCTACTTTCTTCCCACCCCCACCCTCCTCTCATTTATCTCTCCACCTTCAGGCACTCTGCCTGTATTCCTGATGAAGGGCTTTTGCCCGAAATGTTGATTTTCCTGCTCCTCGGATGCTGCCTGAATTGCTGTGCTTTTCCAGCACCACTCTACTGGAGAACGATAGTGATCCAAACCATCAGCTGAGAATTCTGCGCTGAATGACAGATCCCCACCATGCTGGGATCATCATTGGGGTATGGGATTTTGAGATCTCTGTCTTTTGGGGCGGGGGAGGTAGGGGGGGTGGTCAATCAAAAACATTCGGGACCAGCTAGATGACGTCAGACAAGGAACCACAGGAGGAGATAGCTGGCTAGAATGGCTGATAGGCAAATCCTGGGGACCCTATTTGGCACACAGGATTGTTCTCCTTACTTTACTCATACTGGTACTCTGCCTAGGCCTCGGGTATTTAAAGTTTTACTGTAAGGTGCTTGCACTCCTTGACACCCCTTGGGATGGGGAGACCTTAGAAAAGGCTACCTCTATATGTGAGTTGGGTGGTCTGCAGGAGATCTCCGAAATCACCTCCTTGACCATGGCTCGGGGGCTGGAAGGGGGCGAGGGAATGAAGTGGGAGTTGACATGGGGCAACTGGCAGCTGAGCCATAAATTGGTCATTTAGCACACAAGATGGCTGTTGTGCCATTACACACAGCAAAGCATACACAGATACTGCCTGAGGCTAACAGAGTTCCAGCAAAATAGACACAGAGCATAGATGCTTAATTTAAGGAGGGTGGGGGAGACAACATATATGAGTAATGTCTACTGCCTGCCAAAGTGTCTGAGTCTAGCCACCACCTTCAAGAGAACTGTTAACTATCTGAAACTATATACAAGTGTTAATACTTCAGATCTGCAGGAATGGAAAACAATCTTCCTTCTCAGGAAGAACACTCATGACCACTGAAACTGACAATGATTTTGCAATGTTTTCTGTAAACAAACCATGCTGTCCAAACAAAGACTCGCTACTTGAACCACTGTACCACAAAATGCATAAAATATCATGGCATGTGCTCCGAGAGTGAGAGGAGGCTTGCAGCTGACAGCTGTGCTGGTGAATGTCTCTCTCTCTGGAGCTCCGGTGTCATTGAATCCTAATTCTGATTCAGAGACTGGTGATTTTCCCCACAACGGGGGCTTGTCATAGACCACAGAATAGCTACAGTGTGGAATCAGGTCATTCAGCCCATTGAGTCCACACCGACCTTCTGAGCAGCATTCCATCCAGACTGACCAAATCCCTGTAACTCTGCATTTCCCATGGCTAATTCACCTCATTTGCACATCTTTGGACTGAGAGGAAACTACAGCACCTGGACGAAACCCACACAGACACGGGGAGAATGTGCAAAGGGTGACATCAAACTCGAGTCCCTGGCACTGTGAGACAGCAGTGTTAACCACTGAGCCATCCTACCTCTTAACACATTGGATCACTTTATTCAACTAAGCAACTTCCTTCTCAAAGGATCTCAATATTTTAGAAGTCTAAAGAACCCTAACATAATGAACAAATGAATTGATATGATCTGTACTATAAATGATAGGTTAAAGAACTTATGCAGTTTTTAAAACTTAGAAATTGATTACCCTTTGTTTATAATTTCGAACTCAGTAATTGTACATAAATATATCCTTCAATTCCAATTCTGTAAATCTATAAATCAGTCTTTTAAAATACGATGGTGGTCATTTCTGTCACAAAGAGATGTAAAAATTTAAGGCTGTGCTTAATTTGTGTAATTGCTCTCTCTTGAACTGGAGTAATGTCCTTGGCTGTAATTTAACATGTTAAGTGGCTGTTAAACCACTCAAGGCACAAAATGCTTATTAGATATAGCAAGTCTCAATAGCTTTACCAGCAGAAATTTGACTTAACAAAATAGCATCAAATGCACTCAATCAACGGAAAACTAGCATAACTAGCTTTATTTATGTTTTGCTCCAAATCTCCACCCAACTCTTCTTTTTTTACTGCTCTAATCCATAGTGACCTTCCACATCAGTTTGGCTGTTGCCAATTCCTACATCAGCCAATTTATGACATCTCTAAACAACATTACCACATTTTGAATGGAACTGTGTCAACCAGGAAATGGATTCTCCTGAATACAATTGCAAATGCTGCTCAGTATCAGATTTACATCTAACTGCAGATGTTTTGTTTTGGATTTTGCAAACACAGGATGGTTGAATACGATACATACTCTTTCAATGAAAACAACTGAAGGAAGATGTTGCGAGATTTTAAATCATCTAATCACTCAGATGTACAGTCTATGCATTGAGTAAACTGACTGCAGTAATATCTCAGTCGAAAATACCACACATGGAACCACTACATATCAGCAGTGCGAAACTGTTTGCCTAATCAGTTGTCTCAACTTTTGAGATAGTTGGCCTTCCCAAGGCAATTTGACATAGAATAGGACATTACCAATTAGAAAGTGGCAGTCATTGGCACAATTACAAGTTTGAGGGATATGCAGCGAACATTGTTTTTAGAGAAAGATTTATACACTTAGACATCAACTCAAACCTGAGAGAATGAAGGAACAAGACAACGCAGGATCTGATGCCTACCCAAATTTCCTTCTCGTAAAAGATGGCCCATTATACGGGACCAACACATCCAGAAGTCCGTGTATTGGAAGAGACGTGTTCAGCTTTTCTATCATTGTCCCAGTTTTTGATGACTGGGCTTTATGCATATCCAATTACATTGAATGGGTGTCTACAAAGATTAAGAACATTGAGCCCTTGAAAGGATTTGCTTAGTTGATGTGCAACCGAGTCCTAGGTTAACCTGGCCATTCCTACTAATGGCAGTATTTTTTTGTCCTTGTTGACTCTGGGCATTGCCCCACAAACACACCTATGCCTGCATCCAGATCTGGCCACCAGACATAACTTCTTGCCAACATCTTCACTTTGGAGACCCCTGGATATCCCGACTGAAGTTCAGCGTAGTATTTGGCAGCAGTACTTTTGCTTGGGACAATCACTCTTGCTTCCCATAACAGTATGCATCCCGTGAGCTGGTATCTCCGGATCCAAAAAGGTTTCAATTCTAGTCATGACAGCCGCTGGTTTTCCCCATCACCACCAGTTGTTGCAGTTTTGACAGGACTGGATCTTTCTGCATCCAAAGTCTAATATTATTAGCTGTGTTATGGACTAGACCAAACCCCCTCAAAATATATTCAGAAGAAAATATAGACCCTAAATTTTTCTTATTTTGAAGGGTAAATGTAAGGTGTTGCATTCCAGATGCAATTCAATTGGTCAAACTACTCGAAGCTAAGCAAAACTCACTTCATTCATATACGATAGTTAAAATACAGCAAAAGAAAAAAAGAAACTTGATTAATTAAATATTGGAAAACTTAACAGAATAATAGATTATTTAATGACTAAACAGTAACTTTTCCAATATAGTAATATCCCATATATCAAAAGACAAGTTCAGAAAAATGGATGGTCTCACAGGTAATTCTCCAGTTAGGAGGAAGAAACATCAAGAGAACAAAGAGAGAGTAGCAGGGAGAGATGTACTGCATCTTCCACACAGTTCAAAACCCAGCAACAATTGAAAACCAAAACTAAAAATCTTGTATCTGTGGGAGCTTGCCCAAAAGGTTGCTTCCATTATTCCTACTTAAAAAAAACCCAAGGCCTCACAAACTGTTTATTCTAATAGCTCTGAGTAGACTGCTTGACATCTGTCTTAAGGCATCTCAACAAAACAAAATGGACAAATTACACCTCTAAAAGCCATAGTTTCATGAGAGCTGTGACTGGGACCATGTTCAGAAAATTTAATATCATTACAGATTCTTCTACTGGGGGCACCACTGGTGATGTATCTGCTCATGGGATATGGCTCAATGTATCTGCATTCACTACTCAGGTGTTCTAATTTGTAATTATAAGCATTTAGTATGAGAGTCCACCACTGAATGTGGCCTGAATGTATGGGGGGGCACTGCCTTTTAAGCAGATGAAGTGTGGGTTTGTGGTTCATAATTATCACAAAGTTTTGACCATATAGGTATAGGTGGAACTTTCCGACTCCAAATATGACTGCCAATCCTTCTTTCTCTATCTGGCCGTATTTATCTCTGTATGAGCCAAATTCATAGTCACACAGCATAGAAACAGACCCTAAGGTATGATTCATCTATGACCACCATATATAAATTAATCTAGTCCCATTTACCAACATTTTGCCCATATCCCCTTAAATCCTTCCTACTCATGCACCCATCCAGATGTCTTTTAAATGTTGCAATTGTACCAGTCTTTGCCACTTCCTCTGGCAGCTCATTCCATACATATACCACCCTCTGAATGAAAAGGTTGACCCTTAGATCCCTTTTAAATTTTTTCCTTCTCACCTTAAACCTATGCCCTCCAGTTTTCGACTTCCCTACCCTGGGTAATAGACCTTGACTATTCATCCTAACCACACCCCTCATGATTTTATAAATGTCTTTAAGGTCACCCCTCAGCCTCTAACACTCCAGAGAGCAAATCTCCACCCTATTCAATATCTCCCTAAAGCTCAAACTTTCTAAGTCCTGGATGCATGTACTATTGAGCATTCCTCTTTGTTATGAACTGATACCACCCCAATGCCATATTGGGAGGCATCATATAATAATATTAGATCTCTCTTTGGATCAGTGTGCCAATACCCTAGAGGAGATAGCTGTTCCTTCACTTCACTGAAAGCTAGTGTTTGTCTATGCAAGCATTTCCAAGGCTGACCCTTTTTAGGAGCAGATATAAAGGGGTCAGGATGGAGGCCAAGTTATGTATGAACTTTCCATAATAATTCAGCAGCCTAAGGAAAGACCCAAGCTCCAGTACAGATGTGGGAGCTGGAGCACCTTTGATTACGCTCTCTTTATCTTCCAATAGGTGTAACCTGGTCTTGTCAACTCTATAACTCAGGGGGCCTGGAACACATTTTTCCCTTCTTAGGTGTATGCCCATCTTGGAAAAACGCTTAGGACTATGTCCAACTTCTCTAAGTGCTCCTCATTTTGTTTCCCTGTTATCAGAACATCATCTATATAAATGGCAAACTAAAAGTTGGACCTTGCAAAATGTTCTCCATCAACACTGAAAAATTGAACATGCTGATGATATGGCACTCTAGTATATTGATATAAACCTAATTGTAGCTTCTGAGAATCATCTTCTAAACCAATTGCAATAAGTATAGCTCCATGAAGGACAACCCCTCCCACTAGCTTTACATATAAATTCTCTATCCGAGTGATTGAGTGCTCATCCAAATGATTTACTGTTTGTTTAAAATCCCACAAAGGCAAACTGACCCAGTGGGCTTTACAATTGATATGACCAGTGCTGCCCATTCCACAAAGTGGATTTGTTTGATGATTCTTTCACATTCTAGACTTTGAATTTCTGCCTTCAGAGTCACAGAGTCATACAGCACAGAAACAGATCCTTCGGTCCATCTGGTCAATGCTGACCATAAAAACCTAAACTAAACTAGTCCCATCTGCTTGCACATGGCGCATATCCCTCCAAGCATTTCTTATTCATGCACTTATCTAAATGCATTTTAAATGTTCTAACTGTACCTGCAAGTTCATTCTACACATAAACCACTGTGTAAAAAAAAGAAATTGCCCCTGAGGTCTTTAAATCTTTCTCCTCTCACCATGAAAATATGCCCAGTCTCCTACCCTGGGGAAAATACCTTATCTATAGTCCTCATGTCAGGAGAATCACCCACTGCTTTTCATCTGTTACAATGTCATTTGCCCCCAAAAAATGCATTCTTTCCACATACAGGACTCAATTCTCGATGGCAATTGTGAGCGAGTTTCTTCAGGAACATGCTTTGCTCTCATTGCCATTAAAATAGCTTCACAGAGGCTGGTATCCTGTCACTAAGTCACCCTTTATTTATGCAAGAATAGTCCTAGACTTTAGTACTGCGTTTTCAGAGTCAGCTACCAGAATGCCAGAATCTCTGACACTCCTCTTTTTTTTCTTTTTTTCCTCTTTTTTCTTCTATTATTAACCCCCACACTACCGCCTAACTGCGGTAGTGCTTATTTGTCCCCAGCACCCATGGCGTGTGTGTGCAGGTGTGAGACACAGTGAGAGACACAAAGTGCACAAATTTTTATTCAATTTCCACCAGCAGGAAGATAGGAAACCACCCAAGTGGCCAGTGACAAGCACTGCCCTTCACATCAAAGGGCAATGCTGTGTGATCAGACACTCCTCTTTTTTCTTTCATTTTAGTACCCTTCACATCAAAGGGTAATGCTGCCCCCAGTTATTTTTTTTTAAACCCCCACACTACCACTTAACTGTGGTAGTGCTTAAATCCTCTGTTTGTTTTTTTTAATTAACCCCCCACTACCGCCTAACTGCGGTAGTGCTTATTTTTTCCCCAGCAGCCATGGTGTGTGTGTGTGTGTGTGTGTGTGTGTGTGGGCGCAGGTGTGAGACACAGTGAGAGACACAGAGTGCACAAATCTTTATTCAATTTCCACCACCAGGAAGATAGGAAAACACCCGAATGGCCAGTGACAAGCACTGCCCTACACATCAAAAGGGCAATGCTGTGTGATCAAAACAGTGAAGGGGAGGGTAGGGACTAAATCAAAATAGAGTTGGTGGGGGAAATAATGCACTCCATTCCCTGTGGCACCCACCTCTCCCTGAATGACTCTAGGGTATTGGTGGACACCACGTGCTCCTTCTCCAAGGACACCCGGGCTCTAACGTAACCGCAGAAGAGGGGCAGGCAGTCCTCCCTAATGACCCTCTCCACAGCCCGCTGGCTGGACCTGTTGATGACCAGTTTGGCCATGCCCAGGAGCAGACCCATGAGGAGGTCTTCAGACCTGCCCTCCCTCCTCCGTACCGGGTGCCCGAAGATCAGGAGCGTGGGACTGAAGTGCAACCAAAAGCAGAGGAGGAGGTTTTTGAGAAAAATCAAGAAGGGAGTGCAAATGCCCACACCCAATATACATGTGGTCCACGGACTTCACAGAACAAGCAGTTGGGCTGGGAGTCCGTGAACCACCGCAATCTGTGGTTGCAGGGGACTGCTGCGTGTAGCACCCTCCACCCCAGATCCCTGAGAGAAAGGGGGAGGACTCCCACGTAGAGAGCCCTCCACTGGGGATCCTCACCGCCCGGTGGCAAATGGGCACGCCAAGGTGTGTCCGGCTGGTGGATGAGGGAGAAGAGGTGGACGGTGTGCAGCAGCATTCTATATAGGGCCCTCCTTTTTACCCCCTGGAAGGGAACAAAATTAAAATTCCGGAGGCAGCTCAGGTTGTGGGGCATAGGCTCCCACGCGAAGTACGGGACCTTGGGACAATGGGAAATTCCGTCCAGGCTGGGGGGAGCGCGGACGGGATCCCACCGCACACCTGAGCTTCCTCCAACTGGCGCACTGCGTTGGGTCCGAGCACCACTGTTTTAAGACATCGGATGGCGGTGGCCATGTACCAGACGTCTACCGCTGCCCTGCTCGCTATGTCCTGCGGCAGCATCCAGCCCAGGCCCCCGGCACGTCCCCGACCCTGGTCACCCTCGCTGCCACGGCCCTCCCCTCTGACAGCCACCCGAAACCGCGAGTACGGAGGTGCGGATTTCTGAGCAATGGCTCCATGACGACAGCCGCTTCTCCAACCGGAGGGTAGGCGCGACGCGATTCAACCATGTTCCAGACAGTGATCAGGTCCTGGTAAAAGACAAGCAGCGTCTTGAGGGCGACCTCCAAACCGTCACGGTCGATGAACAGGAGCTGCGTGTCGTAGTTGAGGTTACGCACCTGGCGGAAAAAAAATGCCAGGGTACACCATCTAGGAGGAGGCTTTACGTAAAGGTATCGCCGCAAGGTCTGAAGGTGGAACATCGCGACCTGGGTGCAGACGCACACCAACGACTGACTGCCCTCCTCAATAGGTAGACTCAGGACCTGCAGAGTGACCCAGTGCATCTTTTTGTCTCAGAAGAAGTCGACCAACGTTCTCTGGATGTAAGCGACAAAGTCGGGAGGAGGGACCAAAGTGACCAGCCGGTACCACAGCATGGCGGCCACCAGCTGGTTTATGACCAGCACTCTACTCCTGTAAGATAGCACTGAGCAGTCCTGTCCAGCGGCCTAGGCGAGCCGAGACTTTGGCCTCCAGCTCCTGCCAGTTGGCCAGCCAGGATTCCTCAGCTGGGCTGAGGTAGACCCGCAGGTAGAGGAGATGGGTGGTACTCCTGCTGAACCCCCGTAACTCCTCCGGCAGAGAGTCCACCCGCCACGGACCGACCAGTAGTCCGGAACATTTGGCCCAGTTGATCCTGGCGGAAAACACTGCCGAGTACACGACCTGGCACTCGTGCATCCTCCCCAGGTCAGCGAAAGGACGAGCATGTTGTCGGCGTAGGCAGAGAGGACCACCCCCGTGCCCGCGCCACGCAGAACCAGCCCCGACAACCTCCTCCGCAGAAGGTGCAGGAAAGGCTCCACGCACAGGGAATACAGCTGGCCGGACAGGGGGCAGCCTTGATGTACTCCTCTCCCGAAGCGAAGGGACGCCGTCAGGGACCCGTTAACTTTAACCAGACACTCTGTGGCGGCGTACAAAAGTCAGATCCGGGTGACGAACTGCGTCCCGAACTTGAATGCCCACAGAGTCCGAGCAGGTACTTGTGCTCGACCCTGTCGAATGCCTTCTCCTGGTCAAGAGACAGGAAGGCGCTCGGCAGACCAGCCCGTCGACAGAAATGGATCAGGTCCCGGACCAGGTAGATGTTGTAGTGTATCCTCCGGCCCGGCACCGTGTAGGACTGGTCTGGGTGAATCATGTGGGCCAGCACAGAAGCCAGGCGAGAAGACAACACTCTGGCAAAGATTCTGTAATCTGTGCTGAGGATGGAGACCAGATGTCAGTTCTTCAAAGAACGAAGGTCCCCCTTCTTTGGCAGCAGGACAATGACCGCCCTGCGCCAAGAAAGGGGCAGCTCTCCGGCATTTAGACACTCCCCCAGGACCTGTGTGTAGTCGATCCCCAGGACATCCCAGAACGCCCTGAAGAACTCTACAGTCAGCCCGTCCAGCCCCGGGGACTTGCCCCTCAAGAGCTGGTCGAGGGCGCCAGTCAGCTCCTCTACAGTGACAGGAGCGTCAAGCCTTCCGGCATCCTCCGGGCCGAGCTGCGGCAGGTCCTCCCACAGAACTCTGCGAGCATCCTCGCTGGACGTATCCAGAGAGAACAGAGCCGTGTAATAGTTCCGGACGTGGGCCCCGATACCCTCCGGATCCGAGAAGAGGGACCCATTGTCAGCCAGCAGCATAAGGAGCTGCTGATGGGTGCCACGCTATTTGTCCAAGCGAATAGAAGAAGGGGGAGCCGCGGTCCAGGTCCTGGAGGAGTTGGATCCGCGACCTCACGTACGCACCCCGAGCCCCGACGAGCTGCAGGTCCCGGAGGGTGGCCTTCTCCTTCTTCTCTTTGTACGCCCCGCGCAGGGCCGAGTCCACCTCTGGCTGACCGAGGTGTGACTCCAGGTCGAGCATCTCCCTCTCCAACTCCTGGATCCTGGATTTCCACCTCTTAGTCGACCCCCTCGCGTACTCCTGACAGAAGACACGGACGTGAGCCTTGCCCACGTCCCACCATAGCCTCAGGGAGGGGAAGCTTCCCCGCTTCCTTCTCCAGCCAGCCCAGAAACGACGGAACGAGTCCCGGAACCGCTCGTCCTCCAGCATCAGGTTGTTAAAGTGCCAGTACGCGGAGCTGAGCCTGGCCCACACCAGGTGATGGTCAGTGCATGACACCTGCCACGTGGAGGCCTTCGGAAAACAGGAGGTGTACGCCCGCGAAACGTACAGGCGGTCGATTCTGGACACTCCGACCCCAGGCCTCACGAAGGTGAAGGCGATGGAGTCGGGATGGAGATTCCGCCAGACATCCACCAGGTCAAGGGACTTGACCAAGTCCCCCAACCTCCTCCCCAACACCCAACCCGTGCGGGCATCGTCATGGTCCCTGCCCTCGAGGACGCAGTTAAAATCTCCCCAGAGGATGACGCACTGGTTCTCATCGATGGAGGCGAGATGAGCGGACACTTCTTCAAAGAAGCTCACTTGCCAGGTGGCTTCATCTCCCGGGGTAGTGTGGGTTTCTTGCAGGAAGCACACCGTATACCTCCCATCCCGGAGGATCGAGAGGGTCTGGAATCTGCGCTGTGACTCCCTGCTGCCGTTGATGTTGAGGCTGGCTATAGTTGTCTCCACATTGGAAGCGTTGTGCAACCACCACCAGTACAGTTAAAAATCTATATATACACACACATTTACTGGGAGGACAGGGGAGGGGCACAGAGGTCCCTCACCCTCACCCTCACCAGGAGTGCCCCCAGGAAGTTCCTGACTCACTTTCGCTCATTCACGTTGAGCCCAGGCGCCTCGTGAGCAGCGTGGGCCGACCAGTAAACGCTTTCAAAGGAGCTCCAGCTGTTGAGCGCCAGTTGGCGACTCAGAGTTTCCTCGACAAATTCCCGGAGTTCCTCAAGGGGGATGAGGGGGGAGATCGGTGGGGGGCACCTGGGACTCAAATATCACTGCAGACAGAGTCCGCGTCGTCCCCGGTGTCCGCAACCGATCCCAAACCCTCCTACGGGAGGTCGCCCTGGGTCACCAACCCCCTCCCCCACCGAGAGGATGGGGGTTGGTCCAGCGCCGCCAACTGGTCTCAAACCCCCGGCGACCCCACCCCCAGGGTCACCATCGGTACCTTCCTCGGCGCACCCCTTCCTGGAATGCCCCGAGTTTGGGTCGTCGGGTGGCAGAGACTCGGGGCCCCGCTCCCCTCCCGACACTGGGACGCCCGGCTCCTCAAGGAAAAAGGTCCTCCGCCTGGGCCAAGGCCCCCGGAAAAATAGTCTGGGAGGGAGGAGCGAGGATAACACCTTCCTCCCCTCTGCCGCTCAATGACCCAGCAGAGGGTCCTCCATCATCGCCCACACCATGGCCCGTGTGGTTATTAAAGTCCTGCCCAAGGGCCGGAAGAGTTGAGGCAGCAGGAGGCCCTGCTGTAGCCCCTGGGGGGTTTGGGTAGGTCACGCCGCAGTGCGGGACAGTTGAGAGGCACCATTGGCTCGTCCCCCTGGAGAGGGGCAGCACTGCCAGCATGCTGCTGGAGTGTCTCCCCCCTCCAAGGGCTGGCACCTCTTCCCCAGAGAGACAGGGGGAATCTATGGGCCTTCCCCTCCCTGCCTGCCTTGGTGAACATGGGGCCCAAGGTCCCTCCCCCCCAGCCTGGAGCATTGGAAGCCTCCGGCTTAGCCCCCGGTGCTGGGGCTTGCGGTGCTGACTTTGGGGGAGGGGGAGTGGGTGCGGCGGCACCACCATCAGCCGTTGGCGTGGGCTGGGCAGCCTTTTGGGTGGGACAGTTTTTTCTAATGTGCCCCACCTCATAGCACAGGTGGCACTGCACGCCATCCAGAAGGCGTAGTACGCCACGCCCTCGTGGAGGAGGGTGAAAGAGCCCTCTGTGACCTTCTCCCGGGCCAGGCAACTGAACACCTGGCGTCGGAAGGAGTATATGTGTCGGAGGACGGGGTCCTTAAGACTGAGCAGGAGCGGTTGGACACCCGATCGGATCTCCCCCAAGGTGGTGAGGTGGGGGAGAAGGAGCTCGCTGGCAATGAAGGGCGGGACGTTGGAGATCATGACCCTCTGTGCCGTAACCTCCAGAGGGTCGACGGGCAAATGTGTCCCGTCCACAGTGAGCCCCCTCTCCACAGCCAGGTGGACCGCCTGCTCGGTCTTAAGGAAAAAGACGGCCTTCCCGTACATCCGGGCCGCAGCGACGATGGCCAGTGGGCTGACCACACTAGCTATGGCCTTGCTGCAGGCCTCGATGGACATATTGGGGTGGGGATAGGCCTTGACCCCCAGGCGTTTAGTTAAGTGCTTGAAGGGGGTCGTGGTTGCAGCCGGGGTTGGAGCAGTCGAGCCTAAGGCAGCGGCTACCCCGCCGTAGGTGCGGTTGGGCCCCGCGACCTTCGGGCTCCCCATACTCTGCTGCTATATGTTAGTAGGCCTCAGGCAGCAGCGGTGGAGGTGGGCCTCTGGCAGCAGCAGTATCGGAAGTCCTGGGGATATGCCCAAGGCGAGTCCCAGGCAGCGACGGCGGAGACCGGCCTCAGGCAACAGCAGCGGTGAAAGCAGGCCTCTGGCGAATCCCAGGTAGGCCCTCGGTCGCAGCGGTGGGGGCAGACCTGTTGGGGAGGGTCCCCAAGGCAAGTCCCAGGCAGCAGCAGTGGAGGTGGGCCTCCAGCAGTGGCAGTGGTGGAGGTCCTGGGGAGGGGACAAGGCGAGTCCCAGGCAGCGGTGGTGGAGGCAGGCCTCAGGCAAGTCCTAGGCAGACCCTTGGTTGCAGCGGTAGGGGCAGGCCTGTTGGGGAGGGTCCCCAAGGCAAGTCCCAGGCAGCCCCAAAATTGAGTCCCAGGCAGCAGCAGTGGTGGTGAAGGTTGTGGGGAGGGGCCCAAGTTGAGTCCCAGGCAACGGTGGTGGAGGCAGGCCTCAGGCAACAGCAGCAGTGGAGGCAGGCCTCTGGCAAGTCCTAGGCAGGCCCTTGGTCGCAGTGGTGGGGGGCAGACCTGTTGGGAAGGGTCCCCAAGGCAAGTCCCAGGCAGCCCCAAAATTGAGTCCCAGGCAGCAGCAGTGGAGGTGGGCCTGTAATAGCAGCAGTGGTGGAGGTCCTGGGAGGGGCCCCAAGGCAAGTACCAGGCAGGCCCCAAGCAGCAACAGCTGAGGCAGGTCCAGGCAGGGTCTCAGAAACCAGCAGTGGGAGTGGGCCCCAGCTCAGCAGCAACGCTCCCTTGACCTGGGTGAGGCCCAGGCTGCAGCTCCAAAAGTAGGCCCCAGACTCAAAAGCTCTCACCTCCTTCTTCTTCCTTCTTCCTCTCTCTCTCAATGTGGGGCAGCTAGTCCAGGGACAGTCCCCTTCAAGGAGGAGAGTCCTTGCACATGCACAGTCACACTGATCCAATTCTCAATAGGGAAAACACCTGAGTGGCCAGTGACAAGCAGTGCCCTTCACATCAAAGGGCAATGCTGTGTGATCGGACACTCCTCTTTTTTTTGTCAGCTAGAGTTCCCTGATCGGACCAGATTAACAGCCCCCACCAATCAGGAAACTCACTCTATGATGTCTAGCTGGCTAACCTCTTTTCAAGCACTATAGGTACAGCCTGGTATATGCCGCTTCCTATCAGAAGCAAAATTAAGTGCAAAGTATCCCAGAGCTATAGGCTCAACAATTTGACACTGAGGAAGGTTTGGAAATTCTATTCAAAATTTCTGGACAATAAAAAAAAAGCTGAGGTATGGATAGACTTTGAAACATTTAGAAAGCAAGATGGTTATTCCATAGAAAACAACTATATAAAGTAATTCAAAAGCAAGTTTACAAAAAAAACTAATTGGAGATTCTTAAAAAAGTGATTGCCTTTAAAACTTTGGACAGTGTCAAACTAGTGAACGTGGACAGACTGCTAGTATTAACTGGAGTTTTAGGGGAAAAAGTCCTGGGAAAGTGGTCATTCCTCTTCAAGGCTTAAAAGGACACATTCTGCAATCACAGACTGGAAGAATAAATAGTAGTGGCAGCTTGATGCTGCTCAGATACAGGCCAAAAGTATCAAAGTGAACATGGAAGATGATAGGGCAATTGCTTTTGTGAAGTCAATAGATTTATAGTTCATACAATCCAGATGCTGTTGTATTCTTTTAACGGTGTAATTTTTCTAAAGAATGTATTAAGCAGGTGTTATTGGCATCAAGAATTTAAAGAACCAAAGGCTAAATATCTTAAGCTGCATTGGCAATTTGCCCATTTACCTTAGCATAGGTTAAAAAATTCGACTAAATGACCCCGAAATAAAGGATGAGTACAATAAACTTCGAGATGAGAATGGTAATAAATATGTAAAAGGAGGTGCTATTACAGTCCACGAGTTTCCAATTAGTAAGAGACTTTAACAAAGTTGTAGCGATAGACTTGAGGATATAGGATAGGGCAAAAAAATTAGATTTAATCATCATGCAATAATCTATATTAAAGAATAAAAGGTAAAGTCACTATGGTCTTACCAGACCAGAGGCTGGTCTCTCTTTACAGAGAGTTGACTGGTGATGATTTAACCTAAGGGTCACTACAACTCAGTCAAGGGAGAGCTGGAGAAAAATGGTCCTTCGTGGTAACCTCAGTTGGTGTGGAAATTGTGGTCGTCACTCTAAATCGTAAACCAGTCGTTGAGCTAACAACTGAGTAATAGCAAGTGAAGAAATGGATAAACGAACAGGCAAAAAACTGGCACACCCTCTAAAATCTTAACTAACAATGATGGGCTATGGGGGAATGAAATTTGCCAAAAAGAAATTGAGGGCTATGTGTCTAAATATTGCTATAACCAAAATTGGGAGGGCTAAATTCACAAACATGCAAAACTGGCAAACAGTTTGTAATATGACAATATACACACTTATACCTCTAAATAACCCAAAACACCACCACACCAGATAAGAAAACGAAAAACAAATTCTCTCTGCTGAGTTTCACTTTAAAAAAGATGTCTTAGTTCTTGAAGGGAAAGTGGCTAAGGTTTGAGACGTTCAGATAGCTGTTAGTCTAACCTTCTGGCAGAGATATGAATATTGCTGAGCACACACTTGTGTCTGGGGATTATTTGCAGATATGGTAGATCAGGAAATGTTGGAAAACTCGTTCAGAGGCTTCTGATGTGAGAGCAGCTGAACCAGGACTTTATGTACCACAATGGGCCCACATCAAGAAGTTTTCCCAGAAACAGGTGAGCTGAAGTGGGAAACTTCTTTCTTTCAGAATGTTCTACCCCAATACTTCAAACAACAACCAAAGCGAAAACTAACCACAGACATTCATTACACCCAAGCAGATGATCTCCAGTAAACAAGCAGTTATCACAATTTATGACTATTGAAAAATACCTTGTTTAAAAGAAGTTTACATGTTGCTTCTTTAACATCCGAGAGAAGAACAATGCAACCACAAAACCTGAAACTCAAGTCCACAGAAGTTATTAAATATGAAGCCTGCATAACAATGTAGACATTGTGATAATGAACAAGGCAGTGGAAAGTCCCTTTAGTATTAGGGTCTGTGAAGGACATCAAGTAGTCATAAATGAGATGCTTCATAAAGTTCTAGCATACTAAATATATTAATTTATAAATTAATATCTGCTCTAGCATAGGCAATTCATGTGAAGGCTTACTGCAAACAATTGGGGGCTAAAGTCCATTTGAATTTCTTTTTGGGAAACATTCAAAGATACCTTTGGTAATGAGTGATTAGCTTCAGTGTGGGAAGCGAGTACAATTAGGTTAAATTTTTCGCTACACTTAAATTTCTTACATGTAGGAAACAGGCACCCATTCAGGCTAAAGTTTCAAAGATGTCCTTGTATAAAGTTCAATTCAGGGGACATTAGTGTAAACAGTCCTGGTAAGACTTTAAGTAGTGATGGAAAAACAATTTTACGGCATGACAACTGAATAGTTGAAATGCATTTCTTGAGGTTAACTAGCACTGATTACATACTTACAGAATCTGAACAATCTGAGGCATCATGAATAGCTGACTGAACATGGTCAAAGTGAGACTGAGATGCAGGAGAAGGCTATTTGCTCCAAAGAGCAACAACCAAAGCAACAGTATTGCTAAAAGAGACAGTAAATGAAAACAATACCACCATTACAGATAAAGACACCAGAAAATGCAAACATGGGCTACATGGGCTAAATGTACAAGTTGAATGTGAGACAGGATGTATGATTTATGGATTGGCAAAATGAAGTAGAGAGATTTGAAGGGCCAGAAAAATACAATAAGAGTTCTAAAAGTGGACCTGGAAGTGAGGAAGCTTGGCCCTAGGGAAACATTGCAAACATGCAAAAGACATTCTGACCATAGAAGCGGTAAGATCTTATAGTCTTGGTTGAGAATCGGACAGCCAATAAAGGTCATAGTTTAACTAGGATAAGGACTATGGACAGACTGGGAATAACTTGAGAAATCTATGCATATGATCAAGGAGTATGAGCTATTATAGTGGTTACAAACAAATTTAGAAGCTACGTTAACAAATGATGCCTAATTAAAAGAATTAGAGAACAGGGAAAAAATTGGTATGTACATAAGGGTAGCCAGCCTTATTGTGTAGTTGGATATGCAGAGAGAATAAGTGCTCTCTGATGGGGCACAAGCTACAACCAAATTAGTGGCTCACTTGGTGATTGAGATGCTACAGTGTATTTCCTAACACTCAAGAAACATAAGCTTGAAGAATGCCCTAGCTCTTTTAGCAACAAACTCCTGAAATGTAATTAAATGGATATAAAAGCTGAATTTTTGCTAAATGAAAAACTTCAAATGGATGCATTTTTAAAACTAACTAACTAAAAGCTGCTGTGGAAATTAAACAAATGTATTTAAAAGTTGAATGATGCAATGAGTCTGGTATTTCTCAGTTAGGTTCATCCTGTTGAAAGTATCATAGAATCCCCACAGTGTGGAAACAGGCTATTTGGCCCAACAAGTCCACACCAATCTTCCAAAGAGCATCCCACCCAGACCCATTTCCCTACCCGATTACTCTACATTTATCCCTGACTAATGCACCTAACCCACACATCCCTGAACACTATGGGCAATTTAGCATGACCAATTCACCTAACCTGCATATCTTTGGATTGTGGGAGGAAATCAGAGCACCCAGAGGAGACCCACGCAGACATGGGGAGAATATGCAAACTCCACACAGACATTTCCCCGAGGCTGGACTCAAACCCACGTCCCTGGTGCTGTGAGGCAGCTGTGGTAACCACTGCTGCCCTGTAAGCAAATATTAACAATAACCCACTACCATTAGACCAGCCTAAAACTGCAACATTGCGATGGCTTTCACTTAAAACAGACTCAACGATGTTCTATTATTGCAAAGAAAAACTTATTGTGCATCCTAAACACGGCTATGATTTTCTGTGGAGATGTTCAACAGAATTTGAGCAGTGCGATACGTAAAATAAAAAAAGAATTTCAGATTAGAAATCAGACTCCAAGGGCTGTTAAACATATAAGGCTCGACATTAACCTGAAAAGGTCAGGATTGACGTTGACTTAAGGCTTACTTAAGAAGTGTTAATTACATCCAGATAAATTCGGCCAGGTCCTCACAAAAATATTATTTTGTATCCAGATTATAGATAGTCCAGTTTGCAAATTTAATTGAAAAATAAACTATTTTTCATACAGAGGAGAGCTGTTGTCATCATTGGAACCATTACTATAATGATACATGCCACTAAAGGAATAAAAATTGAAAACAAATTCACACTCAAGTGGCCAGCCTTCAGTGACCCAGAAAAAAATGGAACCATCCTTTTTAGATATGTTTAACATGCCAATCTTTTGGACGGCTGCTTGAGAACGGCAGTGTTTATCATTCTTGATGTGAAATAATAAATGTTGGCTGTTAGCCTGGGAAGCCAAGGGGAAGAAAATGATAATTAAAATTACCCTGGAAGCTGAAACATTGTTGTTATGTTGGAATTCCTTTATAGTATTGTACCAATCTGAGAAAAGTTCTCATTGAATTTTACATGGAAACGATGTTCTTTTAGACATGTATATTTGAATACGGTTGTTGCTGAGAAAAGATTAAGGATTGACCTTGATAGCATAAAAAGGAAATTTCCAAAATAATGTGAATAAATGTAAATCACCAGTTTCCAGATTGCTGCAAAAACAAAGGTCTTTGCTCTAATCAATTATTGTAAATCCTCAAAGGAAGATGCCTGGCAGTAGGAGTTGTACAAACATGAAAGAATAACCAGTTTTTGGTTGTGTTGCTGTGCAGTTAAAGATATTTTGTGTAAAGTGAGAAAATGGAAAGTTGATATGATATGGAATTTAAAATAAGTTTGTTACTCATCTATTGAATTATAAGGAAAAGTATAGAATATGAATAAACAAACAGTGAAACTTTCATTAGTTTTGTTGAAAGATTGTTTACCTTCAAAGATATTAATCAAAAGGAGAATCGGATAATATGGTATATTATAATGTCTTTACCTCTGAGCCATAGGTTTAATCCTTATGGCAGCCTGAAGCAGTGAACATGTCTGAACACATTGATGTTTTTTTAAAAGCAGTGAAAAACAGATATATGTATGAGAGAAGCTTTATGACTGTGGTGAAGAAAACCTATTCACAAAGAAAAGTGTTTTGGTTTCAGTCTCGCCAAATAACTTTGATCTGGATTGAGAAGGTGATGGTTGCCATGAGGATGGTTTCTAGTTTGATGAGGAACATCCTCAAAATATGCTGACAGAATTTGGACCAGTCAAGTATGGTGGCTTTTGGTATTGAACATGGAATAGAAACAGACTTTGACCTACATCAGTTAAGACCCAAAGATAATTGTAGCTATGGGTGATACATAAAAAAAGAAAATTGAGTTTTATGTATACAGGCTTTCCCATGTATATAGTTTCTAAGGAAGATAGGAGCCCTTGTTATTGGCAGGGGGCTTCTGAATAACTGGCACAGGAGTTGAAGCTTGGAATGTAACTGAATAAAATGTATTGAGAAAGCCCAAGGTTAAATAATAATAGTGCCTGATCATGATCATGGGAAGACCCAGAACTGTCCATTAACTGATCACAGTCATGATTATAGTGATTGACTATGTAATCATATTATGAATATAATTTGCTTTAAGTTTGCCTTTGGCAGCTATGAGCCAATGCATAAAAAGTGTATGCTTCCCATTGTTCAATGGAGAAGTTCTTAGACTGCCAGAGGTTTGCTTCCCACTGATGTAAAATAATAAAGCTTTTGATGCTGGGAGTTGGACCGAGGTGTCAAGTAACTCATTTAAGTTATTCCCCCTCAACAATCCCCATATCTCTTGATGTCATCAGTAACTAGAAATCTATGAATCCGAGCTTCCACAGCCCTCTGTTACCCGTGTGAAGATGTTCCTCCTTATCCCAATCCTAAATGTTTTGCAATTCTGAGACTGCACTCCTGATTTTTGACCTCACAGCCAAGGAAACATCTGTGAAATTCTATTACCCAATATCAGGCAAGGCAAGGTCATTGAATATATTTAAGTGATTTAGATAATTTTTTGATTGACGAAGGTGTTAAAATCTATATGGGGTTAATAAGAAAGTAGAGCTGATGCCATAATCAGATCAGCCATGATCTTATTAAATGGCTGAATATGCTTGAGAAGCCAAATGGACCACTCCTGCTCATACTTCTTATGCGAGGGAGACAGATCAAAGATAATATTCTGGAATCTGGTGTTTATCCATTTACAAGCTTTTTTTGGAGAAAAGAATTGCATATTGCGTATGTCCAACAAAAGAACACTCTTCCATCATGGTCCAAAACAAATCCAAATCAGATCCAAGATGTTAGCGGGGAAGGACTCCTCAGGCGGACCTCATTTCTTTACTTTTCTTTTCTTCTCATGTTTTTGTTCCCTTCTCAATGCCCTGAGTCGCCAGCCTCAATGCAGACTTGAACTCCAGGCCTCAATGAGGCCCAAGCGTGGCAGTCTCTCGGCAGCCCAGCATGGACATCCAGCCTCCAGATGATTCCAAAGCAGTCTCCCTGTGAGTCTTTGGGAAGATTTGTAGCTCAGATTGAAGTTTTGGATGTAGGTTTGCTCGCTGAGCTGGAAGGTTCATTTCCTGACGTTTCATTACCCTATAGGTTACATATTCAGTGGGCCTCAGGCAAAGCAATGCTGAAAATTCCTGCTTTCTGTTTATATGTTTGAGTTTCTTTGGGTTGGTGATGTCATTTCCTGTGGTGATGTAATTTCCTGTGAAGTCACTTCCTGTTCTTTTTTTCAAGGAGTGGTAGATGGGGTCTAACTTGATGTGATTCTTGATAGAGTTCCAGTTGGAGTGCCATGCTTCTAGAAATTCTCATGCATGTTTTTGTTTGGCTTGTCCTAGGATGGATGTGTTGTCCCAATCGAAGTGGTGTCCTTCCTCATCTGTATGTGAGGATACTAGTGAGAGAGGGTCATTTTTTTTATGGCTAGTTGGTGTTCATGTATGCTGGTGGCTAGTTTTTCGCCTGTTTGACCAATGTAGTGTTTGTTACAGTCCTTACACGGTATTTTGTAAATGACATTATTTTTGCACATTGTCTGTATAGGGTCTTTCAAGTTCATTAGCTGCTGTTTTAGTGTGTTGGTGGGTTTGTGAGCTACCATGATGCCAAGGGGTCTGAGTAGTCTGGCAGTGATTTACGAGATGTCTTTGATGTAGGGGAGAGTGGCTAGGGTTTCTGGATGTGTTTTGTTTGCTTGTTTAGGTTTGTTGCTGAGAAATCGATGGACTGTGTTCACTGGGTACTCATTCTTTTTGAATACATGATTTTCCTCTGCTCTGCGTGGTGCCTCTGTGCTGCAGTATGTGTTGGCTTGTTGAAATAATATTCTGATGCAGCTTCGTTTGTAGGTGTTGGGATGATTGCTTCTGTAGTTCAATATTTGGTCTGTATGTGTTGTTTTTCTGTAGACACTGGTTTGAAGTTCTCCATTGGCTGTTCATTCTACTGTGATATCTAGGAATAGCAGTTTGTTGTTGTTTTCCTCCTCCTTGAGTGAATTTTATGCCAGTAAGGGTATTATTGATGGTCTCAGCCTCCAAGCCTCAAGATCTTTGAGATTAAGCCCTTCACTGTCTGGAATCAAG
The DNA here is from genome assembly GCF_047496795.1 of Chiloscyllium punctatum. Taxonomy (NCBI): domain Eukaryota; kingdom Metazoa; phylum Chordata; class Chondrichthyes; order Orectolobiformes; family Hemiscylliidae; genus Chiloscyllium; species Chiloscyllium punctatum. The sequence continues at coordinate 37,427,470 of NC_092782.1, read as the reverse complement.
TCCTGATGTGGGCTAGAGGCTGGGTGCCACTGTTGGCTGGGTTGGAAAGACTTTATTTTGGGATGGAATGATTTTATTTCGTTATTTTTTGAATTTATTCCTATGATCTGTTAATCTAGACATTTTATTTAGTTTTCTAATTTTTTTCCCACAGCGTTTATACTTCAGAATCTGCACTTCTGTACCTATGATAGCACTGCAAGCAGCAACTTGTAAACTTTTCACTGCATTCATTTCAGCATATGACAATAAAGCTAATTCTAATTCGCTAAGTGATTCCCATAAATACCTACCATGTGAACGTGATTAGCACCCAAAATGGTAGACAATTAACAAGCAGCAAGCTAGGAGAATTATGGCACAGTGGTAGCACGCCTCAATTCCCACCTTAGGATGTGACAGTCATAACACATCCAAACAAGTTGATTTATATTAAAAAAGGGCAAGCAGTGAGCTCTCAAGGGCCTTGGTTATAGCTGGGAAAAAAAAGCTTTACTGTAATATTTTGTATCTTTTCTAATAGAGTACTTATCTCAGCTAGCTGTTTCCGTCCACCCTGCCAAATGACTTGGAGTCACCATGAAACAGATATCATAAATTAGAAAAACAGTAGGTCTTAGCTGTGAATCGCATTTATTGCTAATATTCTTCAGTTGATCGACTATTCGTCCATATAATTATAGCCTGTGACTAACATCTTTTATAATTGCGATCACGATAATTTCTATTCGTAATTCAAAAACTCTTGGTTGTATTCTGCGTTGATACATTTACTTTATCAATAGAAGCTGAGAGATCAAGAGGAAAACAGTAGTTAAAAATCACACAACACCAGGTTAATGTCCAACACGTTAATTTGGAGGCACTAGCTTTTGAAATACTGCTTCTTTATCAGATGGACAACCACCTGATGAAGAAGCAGCGCTTCAAAAGTTAGTGCTTCCAAGTAAGCCTGTTGGACTATAACCTGGTGTTGTGTGATTTTTAACTTTGTCCACCCCAATCCAACACCGGCACCTCCAAATCAAAAAAAAGTAAGTGTGGAGAAAATCACAAAAAGAGTTTTTTTTTATTCTCCATCCTGTTAAACATCAAGAAGACATACAAGAAACTAGCAAGATAAAATTATGCTTAGTTACAGATCATAACACGATTGATGGGATTGAATTATATTTCTCAAAAGTTATAAAATCTTTCGCAGATAGAAAATACAGCGAATACTTCAACTATAAATTCCTTATTCTTGCTTTCAAATCCTTCCATGATTTCAACCATTCAATGAAATGTGCACTAGGAAATGGCATTCCCTCCCTAAACTTCAACTTTTCTCTTTCTCTTCTGTTAAAATGTTCCTTAAAAAGTTCCCTCATTTTATGGCTCAAGGATAAATTTTGTTGAAGAAATCTTCTGTGAAGCATCTTGGGATATATTGAACATAATAGAATAGTCTTTATTGCCACATGAATGACGCCTCTCGGCGCTATCTTAGGTACAGAGTACCTAGGTACAGATACTTTAAGTGTTGTTACTGAGTTAAAGAAGAGGTTAGCATGGGAACAGAGTTTAAAAAGTCCAGAATGATAATAGAAAGGGATCATTAAGTACTTAAGTTTCAGTCATACTTCAATATAAGTCCATGCCCACCAGCCTCCAAACATGAGGCCTTGCTGCCTCCATGTACCAGCCTCTGTCCTCAACTCACTCGGCCACCCCTCCAGCTCGACTCACTCCACTCTTACTCTAGGTCCACCACCACTCCAGGAATTGGCCCGCTCAACCCACAAATTGGCCTATGCCTGATCTGCCGTCTCAGGACTTGGCCTATGAATCAGCCTGAGCTCCCTCTGCTGCCACTGTTGGATTTGGCCCACATGCTCTGCCCCCACCTGGGCTCCAGCGGCAACCCGTCTCTCTTGACTCCACTCTCCAGGCAGGGCAGTTAAAGGTTTGGGCATGGGGAGGGGGGTTGGAAGTGCGACAAAGAGGAGAAAAAAAGGAAGGAAAAGGAACTGGCGAGCATAGGAGCTTTGACTGGAGCATGTTACTCGACTACCATCTTGCCAGAAGATGCTGTGAATCCAAATTGTTTCTGGCAAGTATTTTAACCATTAGATACATCTAAGCCATTAAAGAGTGCACTGGCACTGTAAAATGTATGCTTAAAGTAGTTCATGACAGCTACAAGAAATATAATATTTTCATATGTAAGATTTTTAATGTTCAAGCTTAATTTTTTAAATTATATCCCTTGATCAACATATTGTGATTATTGTACTTAAGTTAGCCATTTTATTAACAGAGTAGGAGCCATTATCAAGGTTCTACAATAAGTTGCCTGATGTACTGGCTGCAAAAGTGTTGCAAATCCCTTCTGTAGATGTACAAGAAAGCAATGCAAAGTTAGGGTGGTTGCTGAAATTTAAGGGCATCAGATTTTGTCCCTACACCAAAAACATTCAAATTTGTAAGAATTGGTTAAAATTATATTAAAAATGGTCTTTAATTGCAGAAAAAGTATACCAATACATATAGTGATGTAAATTGAAAAATTAGCATAATTTAGAATATATTAAGATCCCTTGTAATTTATAATAACGACACATGTCAGGAAAATAAAAAATAACAGTTAAATTGTGGCAAGCCATCAGAATGGAGCAGGGAAATATTAACAAAAATGTAATCCTTTTTCCACTCTAGCATGGACATAACAATGAATAATTCCAGAGATCATAGTTTTTAAGACAGAATTTAATATGTATACGAAAAACTTAATTACTTTTACAAATGAGTTTTCATTTTCATTGTAATTAACATTTAAGTCTCACTTTCTCAAACAGATAAAATAACTTTTGATTGAAGATCATGAAATTTCTCATTGCTAAACACGTGAAATTCAACATAAAGATTTTAATTCACCAGTTGTACAATATAGATGATAGAAGCAGCACAAAAATCATTGTTATATGATTTATAATTTAAATCCAACAATTTAGTCTCGTGAGGCATATTTTGGTCTTATAGATCAGTCATAGAGTCATTCAGCATGGAAACAGACCCTATGGGCCAATCAGTCCATGTTGACCACAACTCAAAACTAAACTAGTCACACCCACCTGCGCTTAAGCCCATATACCTCCATAGAGTCATAGAGATGTACAGCATGGAAACAGACCCTTTGGTTCAACCCGTCCATGCCGACCAGATTCCTAACCCAATCTAGTCCCACCTGCCTGCACCCGGAACATATCCCTCCAAACTCTCATGTATTTATCTAAAATGTCTTTTAAATGTTGTAACTGTACCTGCATCCACTCACACTTCCTCTGGATGTTAATTCCACTCATGAACCAATCTGTGTAAAAAAAAAAAGTTGCCCCTCATTTCTTTTTTTAAATCTTTCTCTTCTCGACTTGAAAATATGACCCCCTAGACTTGAAATCCCCCACTCTAGGAAAAAGACATCTGCCAGTCACCTTATCTATACCCTTCATCATTTTATAAACCTCTATAAACCCCTGGAGCCTCCTATGCTCCAGTGAATAAAGTCCTGGCCTACCCAGCCTCTCCTTGTAACTCAAATCTTCCATTCTCAGCAACATCCTGACAAATCCTTTCTGAAAGCCCTCCAGCTTAAGAATACCCTTCCCATAACAGGGCAACCAGAAGTGGACACAGTATTCCAGAAGTGGCCTCACCAATATCTTGTACAACCTCAACAGTAATGTCCAATCTCCTATACTTCTAAAGCTTTGTATCACGCATAAATTGACAAAATAATACTGCAGAAAGTGTAGAAGATGTTTTGGTGGTAGTTTTAAAAATACAGGGGAATGAAAACTATTTAATGTTTTAATATGTGTAGTTATTAAAATATTTATTCCCAATTCCAATCTATATATTTTGAATTCAAGTGTAAAATGATTACATAAAGGAGAAAATAAAATCTGGAGCTCTAGTTGCTAATATAGCATTGTTCCAGAGTTAAAGTAAACATTTGCAAAGCCCCAGAGTTTATTTGGTATTAGTAGGTCCAGAGGGGAATTATTTCCCTGTAGCTTGGCAGTTACCTATAAATCCTCACTTTTAACATGTTATTACTTGTCCAGATTTAAAGAAAAGAGGCTGGATTCAAAAATATAATATCATTTGGTCAAATTTGTGCATGATAAAAAGCAAAGTGGCTAGTTTGGAGTGAGGAGGCAGCAAATGGTGAAAGTTGTATATGAGTGAAAGTTGTAATACATTGGAAGAACAGACATAATACATACTTCATTAATTAATAATATTTAACTTGCTCATGAAGAAACGAAGAGACCTGGATTCAGACTTAAATTTAATTCAGCTTATTTGCTCATTATGGAGAAATAATAAATAAAATTATCATACTGACAATAATCTATTACAAGAGGGCAATTAAAAAAAAGGTAGATCTTCATTGACATTGCATCTTTTATGACCAGACAACTCAAAAGTCTTTTTCAACCAATGAAATACTTTTGAAGTGTAGTCACTGTTCTCACTAGTGTAGGAAATGAAACAATTAATTCAGCATAGCAACCTCCTATAAATGATAATGTGAAAAATGATTAAATAATCTGGTTTTATGATATCAAGGGATAATTGAGAGAAAAACTGAATTATAACAATATAAAAGAGGAGCCCATTTGACCCATCATGTCTCTACCAGCTCTTTAGAGGATTAAACTATCTGGTGCTACTTTTGTTTTCATCCTGTAGTTCGAAAGTTAACATAGCCATTGGTGTAGTGTTTCCTCAGACTGCACTGAAGTGTCAAACTTGATTTTTGTGCTCAAGTTCTGCATTGTGTTTTGAATCCAGAAGCTTTATATTTCAAAGCAGATATGCTATAGCTGACAAACAATTTAATTCAAATTCCACTTGTTGATATGCTGGAATTGGAATTAAGTCCTCAGAGCATTATCTTGGTCCTTTAGCTAACCAGGCTATTGACATTACTATTACACAAGCATCCAATCATAGAAATTGATGCTTTCAATAGTGCAACAACCTATCAGTACTCAGAGAAAGTTTGTAAAGGATTAACTGAATACTAATAAATAAAAATATTGCTGAGCATGTGCTTTAGGAGCTAGGTCATGATGAGTTCATGATTTGGAGGTGCCAATGTTGTCAACCACCTGGTGAAGGAGCAGCACTCCGAAAGCTAGTGCTGCCAAATAAACCTGGACTATAACCTGGTGTTGTGATTTTTAGTGATGATTTCAGATCACGGGCACTGAGACCTGATGAAGACACAAGCAAAAACCTACGCTGCCATGCTCTTGTATACAATTTCTACTTAAGCTGCAGTAATAGCTCTCACCAGCCATGCAACCAGTCCTTGTCTGTCATAAGCTCTTAGAATCTGCTGGAGATATTCCTACAAAATGCAGGAATGGGGCTTGAGCCTACATCCTTCTGAATCAGAGGTGGTAGTGCTTCTAACCAAGTGATGACTTACACAGATATTTAATATTTATTTACTTAATTATGTTTAAATTTGCCTGCTGACTTAGTCCAGAAAACATGAAAAGACCCACAAAGTCTTGTAAAATATAAGCAAACTCTTGGGTGGAAATAAATACAATCCATGAAGAGTTTTGGCACAAGGTGCATTTGTTTAAAAAAGATAGTGTTAAGTTAGTTGCTGTTGCTTTGTTTAGCTCTTGTAAAGTATCTGAAAAATTCCAACAGTTAATAACTGGGAGCTCAAATTTCTTTTAAAAGGGTATTCCACAGAGACCAGAACAGAACAATTATCTGTTTCTGTCCAAATACTAGCACAAATCCAAATGGTTTTCCTTTCTATTTCCATTGTCGAGATAAAGGAATGCTGAGCGATATATGTGGGTTTTCGATTGTTATTTAGCTAGGTATCTCACAAAAAGCTTAATAGGTGGATTCAGATATAAAATGTGATATAAAAGAAAATATAGCACTATTGATAAAAAGAAAAAGCTGGAGAAGAAACAGAGTTATGGCCAATGGGGCTGCTTGGAATGGTAGATAGATGGAACCATAGAGTGGCCAATCTAATATTGGCAGTTTGGCACTTCGGCCCAATACTTAATTTTTCTACATCTTATGGAAATATGCAAAATAAGGGTTCATGGTCTTTGAGAGTAAAATGAGCATAGATGGTGGATTTGTTACTGGATAGGAAGGAGAGAACATAGATAAGTAGAATGCTTTCAAGTGAAAGACTGTAATTAGTGGAGTGCCACAAAGGTTAATGCTGGAGCCTTAGCTATTTACAATCTATTAATGGCTTGGATAAATTACCCTCACCACCTCATCTGAGCATGCTGATGATATAAAGCAGTTTGAACATAAGTTATGAAGAGAACACAAAGATGGTTTAAACTGTTATAGAGAGATTAACAGAATGAAAAATAACATGGCTGTCAATGTATAACGTAGAGGAAGTGTGATCTTATTTACTTTGATCGTAGGAATAGAAAAACAGATTTTTTAAAACCATGGAAGTTTTAGAAGTTGATGTTTAAAGACATTCTAACGTACTCATAAGAAACAAAATTAGTAAGCAGATACAGCAAACGATAACAATTTCCATACTGGTACCTTCACAGTTTTCTTTATTTTGTCCATTTTTGGTTTAGAACTGAGATCTGAGTTCAAGGAGACCTTTGGATTGTGAGTAGCAGCTTGTTTTTTAAAAAAGGAAAGAACTAACAAACTAATATTTGTTTATGGTACCTGGCCTGGAAGTTAATTGCAGGTTAATTATTAATTAAAAATACTGTTGCTGTTTTGGTTTCAGATATGCATTTTGCTCAAGGCTGGCAGATGTTTGGATGTTAAAAGGGACAGAGGAAAATGGTGTTGACCTATCTAACAAAGAGAATGTTGGAAAAACAGAAAGGGAAACCAAAGTTTGAACTGGTTTCAATTGTGTTTTAGTCACATGACATGTAACTGTGAAAGCTACAGGACAAAGCTTTGGTTTCCCTCTGGCTCTCCTCCCATTACCAACTTATTGAAAGCGTGGAGTTCCAATTCTTTTTGGAGCCTACTGGAAACTATTTGCATACACAGGTGGTTTCAGAAAACAAGCAAGATACAATCAGAGGTGCCTGTGATACTACATACCATTGAAACTGCTTAAGTGAACTGCCCAGTTACACCTTTCTCCTTAACTGTGCATGTCCATCTGAGTGCAGCTATGGTCAAAGAAGATTGGGTTTAAATCAAGTACAATAATTCAATTGCATTGTTTACATTTTGCTCTGCGAAAGCTGCTCAGTTTATAAGAACTCTGTTTTTTTGTTTAAGTTGTAAATTCACTATCTGGTTTTAGTTATTAAAACAGCTGGGGAATTTTGACATCATAAACGTTTAACTTTACTGTGTTGAGAATACAGGAATTGGGAGGCTGATTCTGTCTGGCTTATTGTTCCCAGGTTGTAACAGAACCTCTGGGGCAGAAACATCAGAACTAGGAGAAAGATTGGCCCATTCAGCCCATTGAGCCTGCTCCGCCAATCAATAGGATCATGGCTGATCCCCTACCACTAAACCATGTTCCTGCTTTCTCTAAACCCAATTGATATTTTTTAATATTCAAAAAAATTCAAATTTCTTTCTTGAATATATTAAATGACCCAACGTTTACAGCCTTCTTTGGGAGCAGATGTCACAAATTGTGACACCCTTTTGAGTGACGAAATATGTCTTCATCTCAGTCTAAACTGCTTACTGTGTATCCGGACAAAGTGACACTTGCTTTTGGAATTTCCAACCAGAACAAACATCCTCCCTGCATCTAGTCTGTCAAGTTCTGTTAGAATTTTATGTTTCAGTCAGATCCCCTCTTATTCTTCTAAACTCTAGTGAATACATGCCTAGTCAAACAAATCTCTCCTACAACAGTCCTGGTATCCCTGGTAACAGCCTAGTGAATGTTGCACTCCCTCACTGCAAGAAGGTCTGGATTCAAGACAAACTGTTTTGGGGATGTCATAAAACGTCTGAGTAGGTTGACTGAAAACCAACCTTCCGGCTCAATGAGCAAACCTACATCCAGAATTTCACTTCCTTAAGGGAGGATATTTATCTTGGAAGACAAAGATTCACAAGATTGATCTCCAAGATAAATATCTCTTCTCTTGGAAGATAGGCTGATTAAATTGAGCTTGCACTTTCTGGAATTTAGAAGAATGAGAAATTTTCACAGAACAACACAAGATTTTGAAGAGGCTCAATGGAGTATTGTTGGGTGGACTTGAGTGGGAATCAGGGCGGTTGTAGAGAGGTTAAAAGGAGCTGCAAAAATGGAGATGTCCCCGAAACTACAGACCACCTCCAGAGCTGCTTCAGTAACAATGAAGGACGACATCCCAGGAGAGTAGGTAGGTAATTGGCAGATGGTTCTTTCATCTCGTGAGTGTATATTGATTTAAATTAAGGTTGTAAGTACAGTTTAGAAATTTCATATACAGTCCGGGTCATACAGCAGAGAAACAGGCCCTTCAGCCCATGGTTGACCAACAAACATCAAATTACACTAATCCCAATTACATACACTTGGGCCATTGCCGACTATGCCTTAGCACTTTACGTTTTCATCCAGATGCTTCTTGAATGTTGTGAGAGTACCTGCCTCCACCACCTCTCAGGGTTCACTGTTTTTGTATCACACACTGGGTGAAAAACTATGCCTCAGGTCCTCTCTAAACCTCTACTGCTCACCTTAAACCTGAGCCCTCTGACATAAGGAAGGGAATATCGTGATCCACTCTGTTTTTGCCATTCAATTTTGCATAACTCAATCAGATCTCCCCCTCAGCCTCCTCTACTCCAGGAAATCAAATCCTGCCTCCCCAAACAATAAGACTTTTCATTCCAGACAATATCCTCGTGAATCTCTTTGAAACCTTCTCCTGTGCAATCATGTCCTTCCAACACAGTGTAGTGAACAGATCTGCACACAGTATTCCAACATGTTTTATAAAGTTGCAACAAGACTTCCCTGCAACTATATTCTATATCCCACCTAATGAAGGTGAGCATTCTGTATGCCTTCATGATCCAGTCTACCTGACATCTTCAGCATCTATGGACTTGTACAGCAATGTTCCTTTGTTCTTGAGTACTCCCTTAGGACTTATCATTCATTGAATATATCCTTCCCTTATTAAATCTACCAAAATGTATCAAGATTAAATTCCATCTGCCATGCACAATTTACCAGCTGATCAATATCAGAGCCTGAGATTATCCTCCTCACTATTGGCAACACCAATTTTAATGTCATCTGCAAACTAACTAAGTATACCTTCTGCAGTCACGACCAAGTTGTTAACATATGTAAATAGCAAGGGTACCAGCACCCAATCTCTGTGATATACCAATGGTCACAGGCTTCTGATCACAAAAATAACCCTCTATTATCACCCTTTGTCACCTATTTGCAAGTCAATTTTGCCAACTTGCCTTGGATCCCATGGCTCTTACCTTTTGGACTGACCAAACAGGACTACTGAAATCCACGTAAACCACATCAACTGCAACACCCTCAATGTATTTAGTCACCTTTTCAAAAACTTGATTAGTCAGAAAATTTCCCTCCAACAAAACCATTCTATCCCTGCCTTTCCAAGTATTGATTGAGCCTGTCCCTCAGAATTTTTTTCACCCCAATAATTTCCACATTACTGATATCAGACTAACTTGTTCAAAATTAGCTGGCCTATCCCTACTGCCCTTCTTGAACAAAGGAACCATAACAGCTATCCTCCAGCCATCTGGTACTACTTCTGTGGCTAGCAGTATTAAATATCTCCACCAGGGCCCCAATAATCTTCTCCCACATCTTCCACAGAAGCCTGGAATACATTTTATAAGGCCCTGGGGATTTAGGTACCTTTCTACTGGCTAAAACATTGAACATCTCCTCATTAATCATAACATATATTCTAGAACCTCACCATCTGAACTTAAATCTCTAGCTAGAATGCCTTTCACTTTTGTGAATAAAGATAGAAAAATATTCATTTAAGACTTCACCCATGCTCTTTGTCTCCATGAATAGCTTGCACGTTGGATCTCTAATAGTCTGACTCTTTCTCTGGTAATCCTCTTTCTCTTAATGTATTTATAAAATACTTGGGGTTTTCCTTAATCCTAAACTGCCAAATATATTTCCTGGCCCCTCTTTGCCTCCTGAATTTTTTTTACTTAAGCACCCCTTACACTTTCTATTCCTGAAGGGCCTCCTGGTGATTTTAATGCTCTGTATCCAAGATATGGAGATGCCAGAGTTAGACTGGGGTGGATAAGGTCAAAAATCAAATTCAAATAAACCTGTTGGACTATAACCTGATGTTGTTTTATTTTTGACCTGTATCCAACTTATACTTCCTTCATTTTCTTTACCAAACTCTCAATATCCCTTGACATTCAGGATTCCCTGGACTTGCTGCCCTTGCCCTTCATTCTTAGAGGCACATGCTGGCCCTGAACTCCACTATACTACTTTTAAAAAGACTCCCACTTTCCAAATGTAGACTTATGTACAAATAGCTGCCTGCATGTCTATGTCTGGTAGACCCTGTCTAATTACTTTGAAATTGCCCTTCCTCCAATTTAGACACTTAACTCCTGCGCCATCATATCCCTTTTTATAATGACTTTGACACTTGCACAGTTATAGTCACTATCCAATAAGCTGCAGAGCTGGGCTGAGGGGTGACAAATGGAGTTTAGTGTGGAAAAGTGTGATTCATTTTGGAAGGAGTAACAGCAATACAGAGCAATGGGCGAATAGTAAGCTTCTTGGTATTGTGGATGAGCAGAGAGATCTCAGTGTCCATGTGCGTGGATCCCTGAAAGTTGCCATCTAGGTTGATAAGGTTGTTAAGAAGGCATATGGTGTGTTAGCTTTTCTTGGTAGAGGGATTGAGTTTCGGAGCCATGAGGTCATGTTGCAGCTGTACAAAACTCTGGTGTGCACTTGGGGTATTGCATACAGTTCTGGTCACCGCATTATAGGAAGAATATTGAAGCATTGGAAAGGGTGCAGAGGAGATTTACCAGGATGTTGGCTGGCATGGAGGGAAGGTCATATGAGGAAAGACTGAGGGACTTGAGGCTGTTTTTGTTAGACAGAAGAAAGTTGAGAGGTGACTTAATAGAGATATACAAGATGATCAGAGATAGGGTGGACGGTGAAAGCCTTTTTCCTCAGATGGTGATGACTAGCTTTAAATTGAGGGGTTATAGATATAGGACAGATGACAGAGGTAGATTCTTTACTCAGAGTAGTAGGGGCATGGAATGCCCTGCCTGCAACAGTAGTGTACTCGCTACCATTAAGGACATTTAAATGGTCATTGGATAAACATATGGATGATATTGGAATAGTGTAGGTTAGATAAGCTTTAAATTGATTTCACAGGCTGGCGCAACATCAAGGGCCTAAGGGCCTGTACTACGCTGTAACGTTCTATGTTCTATTCCCAAAATTCACTCATTGACACATCAGTCACTTGACCAGCTTCATTCCTTAGGATTAGGTCTAGCACTGCCCCATCTCTAGTGGGGCTACTGATGTACTGGCACAAAAAGCTCTCCAAGACGTATTTTAAAAATTCTACCTTTTCTAATCATTTCACACTAAAGTGACCCCAGTTAATATCAGCAAAGTTGAAATCCCCTATGACTATGAACCTATTTCTCTTGCACCTTTCTGTAATTTTCCAACACATCTGATCCTCTATCTCTCTCTGACTCCTGGGAAGTCTGTAACATAATCCAGCAAAATGATCACCCCTCTTTTTATTTCTAATCTCTACCCAGATGGCTTCATTTGAACAGTCTTCTAAGACAACTTCCCTCATTTCTGCAGTGATGGTCTCCTTCATCAATAATGCAATGCCTCTCAAAACCTCCTAATCACGTCTGAAACGCTACACCCTAAATGATGTGCTGTCGGTCCTGACTTTCCTTCAACCATATGTGTCAGTGGTTGTAACAATGTCATATTTCCACATGCTGATCAATGCTCTGCATTCACCCACCGTACCAGTCTAGTTCCTTGTATTAGTATAGATACAATTTAGCTTTCTGGTCCTTCCATTTGCCTTATCATGCCCATGTTTTATGTACCCACTGGACTGTCCTAGTATTTGTTCTATATTCAACTGAACATTGCTCACAATTTTGCATCTCCTCTTTGCCTCCTGTTAAATGAGTTTAAAACCTCCCCAAAAGCATGAGTAAGCCTCCCAACAAGGATATTGCAACCCATCCAGCTTTACAGGTCCCACCTACCCCAGGATCTGTTCTAATTAGCCAACAATCTAAAGCCCTCTGCCCTACACCAATTCTTTGGCCACATGTTCATCTGACCTAATCTTCCTCTTGCTGTATAATATTTTAGAATTTCAAAACTAAATTTCTTCACTTGATAGAATTAAGGAGTTGCATTTTTTTGACAAAGATTAGATTGATTGCTTAGATTCCCAACAGTATGGAAACAGGCCCGTCGCTCCAACAAGTCCACACTGAACCTCTAGACAGTAACCCACCCAGACCCATTCCCCTACATTTACCCCTGATTAATGCATCTATCACTATGGGCAACTTAGCATGGCCAATTCATCTGACCTGTACATCTTTAGATTGTGGGAGGAAACCAGAGCACCCAGAGGAAACCCACGCAAACATGGGGAGAATGTGCGAACTCCACACAGTCGCCCGAGGCAGGAATCAAACCCGGGTCCCTGGCGCTCTGAGGCATCAATGCTAACTACTGAGCTACTATGCCGCCCCGAAGAAGAATAAGGCTTTCCTAGTCTATACTTACTTAGGAGTATGGGTAAGATAAAAGCAAGGGAACACATTCTATTCAATTAAGTTATGTCTAGGGAACTCCACTGCATGAAATGCACATCCTGCATTGTTTGAAATCCTGGACGCTTCTGCTGGGTCTAGATAACCATGTGTTTAGGAGATACCACTATCTGGACCAACTCAAGCTCCGGGAATTCAGAGATTAAGTGGCAGTTGAGCACACTACAGCGCATTTACAAGGATGAGGGGGTTTATGTATTGCTTCAAGCTATGGTCATGTCTCCGCCTATGGAACTACAGGAACTAAGAATAGGTGGCTGCCATGTAGAAAATGAAACCCAACTGGTGATGAAGGAATCCCGAGTGCATCACATTTGCAAATAGTTTTTTCAGCCTTGCAACAGAGTGATGATGTTTCTATGGATACTAGTTAGAACCATGGTCATGGCACTGTAGGTAGTGAAACTGGTCAGGGATTGGGGAGGGTGGGTATAAAGATGAAGTAGTACAGAAGGACAATAGTGGTATGAGATTTGTTATGGGGAGAGTAGACAAGCACTTCTGTAATCATAGACATAACTTTAGATTGTCATGTTGTCTCCTGGATGTCAGGATCAAAGATGCCATGAAAAGGCTGCATGGAATTCTGAAGCAGGAGGGTGAACAACGAGATGTCATAGTACATTTAGAGACAAATGACACAGGAAGAAAGAAAATGAGGTCTTGCAAGTAGACTTAAGAGAGTTAGGGAGGAAATTGAAAAGCAGAAATGGAAATGCAGTAATTCCTAGATTACTCCTCATGCAATGCAGTAGTAGGTATTCAAAGTTTGTGAGAAGGTTTGTAGCTCGGGTGCTCGTTGTTGTGGTTGTGTTCGCCGAGCTGAGAATTTGTGTTGCAGACATTTCGTCCCCTGTCTAGGTGACATCCTCAGTGCTTGGGGGCCTCCTGTGAAGCGTTTCTGTGATCTTTCCTCCAGCATTTGTAGTGGTTTGAGTCTGCCGCTTCCGGTTGTCAGTTCCACCGGATTCAAACCACTACAAATGCCGGAGGAAAGATCACAGAAGCGCTTCACAGGAGGCTCCCAAGCACTGAGGATGTCACCTAGACAGGGGACGAAACGCCTGCGACACAAATTCCCAGCTCGGCGAACACTACCACAACAGTAGTAGGTAAAAGGATAGAATGATAGAATAGATGAATGCACAGCTAGAAAGATGGTGTAGGAGGAAATGCTTTAGTTCCTAAGCAATGTCCCCTCTAAGCTGCAGAACCACATGGATGCACAGCCACTGTGAAACTCTGTACACAGTGATCCAATGTTGACACATTGACCTCTGGTTACATAGGTTGCTAATGCACACAGACTTCGGGGGCCCTGCACCAAATAGAAGATTAGAGGGAGTATTGTTCCTGAGGCATTGGGATAATTTCTGGAAGAAAGGAAACAATATTCTTTACTCTTTACTAATGCTGATAGGCAGATTAAACTAGATTTGGCAAGGGATGAGATCCTTTAGAGGGGAAAGAGGCAGAGAAACAATTAGAAGTTATGATATGAGTGAGACAGTCGGGATGGCAGAAGAAACACAAACTAGACTGAAATGAGGAAGAAGCAATGCTAAATGAAATATATTTTAAATAAAAGGAGCCCGAGCAACAAGACAGATGAGCTGGGGACATAGATAGCTATGCAGGAGTGATATTATATCTATAATCAAGATTGGTGTTATGTTATTATTCTCATTTTGCCCAGAGCTCAGGAGAATGCATGGAGAAGTTGAATTCTCAATCTCCTACACGTCAGCAGAAGACATAGTTGAGTAGAATGGTGAAACACCCACAGCACTTATCCTGTGGCATAGAGATGAAATCAGTGATTTGGGAGGATATTGATTAAGGAGATGTAAATATTAATGTGCACTATAATAAGCAGTGTCAGCGACTTGGAGGAAATGGATTTACAAAGGTAACATCAAAATGTAAATAAAATATCTCACATCATTAGTAAATGAACTATGTTCATTTGACTCTTCACAGATAGTTCTTTCAAGCAAGCTGGTGGTGGAGGTGAGGTCTTGACTTGTATATAATTAGTTCATTATATTTAAATAGAACAGTTATATTTTATCTTGCTTCAAAACACTCATACAAATTTTTCCAACCTCTCTTTGGACCCAAGCATCATTGACGTAGAACAGTACAGCACAGGAACAGGCCCTTAGGCCCACTCTGGGACCTGTCTGATTAGCTCCATTACAGTCAGCATCTATTTAAATGACTTGGTGTGTATTTGTGGAGGTGCCAGTGTTGGAATGGTTTGGACAAAGCCAAAAATCACATAACACCAGCTTATAGTCCAAAGCATTTATTTGAGAACACTAGCTTTTGGAAAGCTGATGAAGGAGCAGCACTCTGAAAGCTAGTGTTTTCAAGTAACCTGTTGGACTATAACCTGGTGTCATGTGATTTTTCACCTAGTCCTCACAATGACCACCAGTTATGACAGCACTGCTAAATGGACTGGCAGCTTTTCCATATTAACATTAAATTCAATGCTCCTCCAAGTTGTGTACCTGTCAACTTTACCCCTGAAAAAAAAATCCAAAATTTGATTTGCATGAAGAAATCTCGAGTAACATCACATTTTCCACCAAATCACTGAAGGCAAACAAAAGGTAGCTTTCAGTGTGAATTAAAGCACAAAGTGGTCACGCTCCATATTTATATCTCCTATGCAATAGTAGAATGTTTCAACAAGTTTCACAGTTCCTTAATGAAATGATACCAAACCTCATAAGGAGATGCTAGGTCAGATGACAAAGGGATTGATTTTAAAAAAAAAAAGGCTGGTTTTAGCAAATTCTCAGAGGAAAATTGTGAGATGAAAAATATTGGGAAGGAACTCTAGACATTAAAGCCTAGATAATTGAAGGTGTGACAACCAATGACAGAACAATTATAATTAAAGATGCAGAACAGCCTGAGTTACAGAAGCATATGTTATGAAGGTGTAGGTGTACTATACCTTAGAGAGAGAGAGGAAGCTGGTAAGGACTGACTGAAAGCACAGAGTGTGCTAAAAAATGTAATATTTAGTTGAAACAAATAGCTCCAGTTGCATTGCCATGGAACAAAAACAAATTCAAATTCAGCCAATCAGTTTACATTATACCCCAGATACCAAAATCCAATTGAATTTGAATTTTACTGTTTGGGATGACATCAAACCAATGAATTGATCTGATGTTTTGGGGTATAAAATTGGACATTTTGAACTGTTAGTGGGAGAATAGCAAAGAGCTGCCAAACACACAACTGTCAGCAAAAATAGCTCTCTGAAAGGTACCTGTCCAAAGAAATTTGTGCAGTAGAACCCAGAGAAATCTATAGAGAAAGTTTGACTTCCAAAGATGACAACTGAGTTTGAAATTGATTTGCTGTAAATTTAAGAGGGAATTGATTGGACCAGTATTTGGAGTGGGAGGTAAAATATAGGTTTAAGAGAAAAGGAGTTTTTAGTAGCTGTTGCTTTAATGTTCTCTGTTGGACTTAAATAATAAAACTGTTAATTTTTATTTTAAATAGCGAAATCTGGAATAATGCTTTGCCTCTTGAAATTTAATAGATTATGGTGCGAGGTGAGCTTCTCTGTGCGTCAGGTTTAAATTAGCAAAGGGGTTTACCCTGTGTTGTAACACACATCTCTGAGGTTTGGAGTTGAAGGACATTGCAAAGACAGTGAAGAGGAAAGGCCATGCAAGGATTTAAAACCAAGAGAAGTGTAAAATTAAGGCATATCTCAACTTGGAGCTAATGTAGGTCAGACAGCACAATGGTGATTGAACAGGACTTGTTTCAATTTAAGACAAGGAAAGCAGAGTTTGGATCACTTTAACTTTATAACGAGTGTTATGGGGGAGACCAGCTAGGAGTACATGAAAGTAATGCAGTCTAGAAGTAAAAACAGCATGACCAAAAGTTTCAGCAGATGAGCGAAAATAGTAGTGATGTTAGATGATATTGCACAGGTGAAAGTTGGTGGTTTGAATAATTGTGAAAACAGCTGGTTGGAAGCACGTCAAGTTAAAATTTAATGCCAGGTTGTAAATAGACTAGTTTAATCACAGGCTGTTGCCATGGAGATGGATGGAATCAGTGGCTAGGGAAAACAGCTTGGAGAGTTAAGCAAAAACAATGGCTTCAGTCTTCCCAATATTTAATGACAGGAGTTTCTGTTCACCTGAAACTGGATATTGTTAGGAAGTTGAAGGCGTGTACTGTACGTTTAGGAGAGTGACTGCAGTTCTGCACTGCGAGCTTACAAGAGCAATCTCTGTGTACTGGAAAATGAAAATATGTAACACTTGGCTTAATATAGATACCTCAGTTGGTTGCTGTTTTGACAATAATTAACGTTAATCAGTTTAAATCATGCCCCAAAGTTACCAAAACCCAATCAAGTTTGAATTTATTGTTTTGCCAACATCAAACCAATGAGATGTTGGGGATACAAAAAAAGGCAGGTATTCTGAAAATCAGAGCAACTGCCATCGACGGAGAGAGAGAGACAAGACCCAAGACACTGAAATACTCTCTATCAAAGGTACCTTTTCACATGAAATATCTCCACAGTGAAAAGAAAGAAGATGACCCAGGGAGATTTTCAGCTGGAAGAAGAAAGCCACCGAAGACAACAGCCATTGTATGGTTTTGAAATTAAGTTTATGTAATTTTAATAAGTGTTTTACTGGAACAGTATATAGTAATAGAGTTGGAGGCAAGTAATAAGCAGTTAAGAGAAAGGGGGGCTTAGAGTTGTGAACAGTTGTTGTTTAATGTTCACTTTTAGAGTTTGAAAGCATTTACTGAGGAGCCTCAACTACTTTGCTGGGCAGGGAATTCCATAATTCACAACCCTGTGTGAAGAAGTTCCTCCTCAATTCAGTCCTAAATCTGCTCCCACTAATTTTGAGGCTTTACCCTGTTGTCCTAGTTTCATTCTATTTTGTCTATTCCCTTCATAATTTTACATGTTTCTATAAGATCCCCCCTCATTTCCAATTAATATAATCCCAATCTACTCAGTCTCTGCTCGTAAACCAACCCCCTCAAATCCGGAATCAATCTAGTGAACCTACTTTGAAGTCCCTCTAGTGTCAGTACATCCTTTCTCAAGTAAGGAGAACAAAACTGCATGTACTACTCCAGGTGTGGCTTCACCAGCACCACATACAGCTGCAACATTACTTCCCCGGTTTTAAACTCAATCCTTTCAGCAATGAAGGACAAAACTCCATTTACCTTCCTAATTACCTATTGCACGTGCAGACCAACCTTCTGTTACAAAGTCGGGTTTCACTTTGGGATCTGATATGACTAGTATTACTATTAGCTAGGATAAAACAGTAATTTTTGTAAGCTAGGTTCAAGGATGAAGTAACAATATTTTTGTTTGATGAAAGCGAGCAAGCAAATCAACATTCATTGACCAGGTGAACTTATGGTTGACCACACAAGGATATATTGATACAGATATTAACAGAGTTCTGTTCCATTTTATAGAGTTAATTTAACAGCTGGTTGAATTTCCAATACTGCATTTGTCTGGAATTGTGCCTCAGTTACCTTTTTAAAGACATGAAACAATTATGGGGAAAGAGCAAGTACAGCCGTCTCCAGTGATGTCTGAAAAACCCAAGATTGTCAGAAATAAAAATGTACAAGGGAAATTAAGTGATGCATACAAGGTCCTGACTTTCTATTATTCTCATCAAGAAATACTCTTTCCATTAAAGATTTGTCTAAAGAGTTGGAAGCACAGGCTGATAATGCTAAATGGACTGTGACTTCCAGACATATTGACTCAGAGATCCAGGACAGCGTGTGTGTGGGTTCCAGGAGAAAACAAAACCATCAGTTGCCCTGAACAGCAAAGGAATACACAATTTCATTTTTGTCATCATGCAAAATCACTGAACGGGTATCACACAGAAGGAGGCCATTCTATTTATCGTGTCTTTGTTGCATCATTTTGCATCAAACATTGCCAAATCCTGGTCTTCTCCCTGCAGCCTACACCACCTTCAATTTTTGATAATACTTTATTAACTGTTTTCCTCAATATGTTCAACCACCTTTCATGACTTATAGAGACACCCCTATACCTGAATGAGGAATTTGAGTCATAGAGTCCTACAGCACAGAGACAGGCTCTTTTGACCCAAAATGATCAATGCTGACCAAAAATGTCCATCCACGCTAACCCCATTTCCCTGCACTTAGCCATTATCCTTCTAATCCTTTCCCATCATTATCCATGTAATAGTCCAAATGCCTTTTAAATGTTATTAATATACCCGCCTCAACCACTTCCACTGGCAGCTCATTCCATATGCGTACCATCCTCTGTGTAAAAAAAGGTTGCCCCTCACGTTCCCTTTTACTCTTTCCCCTCTTATCCTCGATTCTCCAACCCTGGAAAAAAGACTGAGTGTATTCACCCTATCCATGCCTTTCATGATCTTAAACACCTCTAAAAAAGAACCCCCTCAGTCTCCTACGTTCTAAAGAAAAAAGTCCTAGCTTGTCCAGCCTCTCCCTATAACTCAGACCATTGAGTCCTGGCAGCATTCTTGTAAATTTCTTCTGCACTCTTTCCAGTTTAATAACATCCTTTCTACAATAAGGTAACAAAAATTGAACACAATACTCCAAGTGCGACCTCACCAAATCCTGTATAAATGCAACACAATTTCCCAACTTCTATACTCAATGCCCTGACTAATGAAGGCCAGTGTGCCAAAAGCCTCCTTCACTGCCCTGTCTACCTATGACTCCACTTTCAGAGAACTGTGAACCTGAATTCCAAGATCCCTTTGTCCCACGACATGATTTAAGGCCCTACCATTTACCATGAAACTCCTATCTTGATTTGACTTTCCAAAATGCAACACCTCATACTTATCTATATTAAACTACATTTGCCATTTCTTGGCCCACTTCCCAAACTGATCAAGCTCCTGCTGCAATTTCTGACAACCTTCCTCCCGCATTTAGAATACTGTGCACAGTTCTGGTCGCCACATTACCAAAAGGATGTGGATGCTTTGGAGAGGGTGCAGAGAAGGTTTACGAGGATGTTGCCTGGTATGGAAGGTGCTAGCTATGAAGAGGTTGAGTAGGTTAGATTTATTTTCATTAGAAAAAAGGAGATTGAGGGGGGACCTGATTGAGGTTTATAAAATCATGAAGGGTATAGTGTGATCAGCAAACTTATTAACCATGCCTTGTACATTCTCATCCAAATCACTGATATAAGATAACAAACAGTAAGGGGCCCAGCACTGACCACTGAAGCACTCCACTAGTCCCAGGCCTCCAGTTGGGAAGGAAGTGAGGATTGCAGATGCTGGAGATCAGAGCTGGAAAATTGTGTTGCTGGAAAAGCGCAGCAGGAAGAAGGGCTTATGCCCGAAGCGTCGATTCTCCTGCTGCTTGGATGCTGCCTGACCTGCTACGGTTTTTCAGCAACACATTTTTCAGCCAGGCCTCCAGTCGGACAAGCATCCTTCCACTATTGCCCTCTGCTTCCTACCATCAAACCAATTGTGTATCCAATTTGCCAGCTCGCCCTGAATTCCATGCAATCTAACCTTCCAGATCAGCCTTCCATGCAAAACCTTATCAAAGGCCTTACTGAAATCCATATAGACTATGTCTACTTCCCTGCCCTCATGGTTAATTCATGGCATGGTTTCATGGTTAATTCAAAGGCAAGACTAATTCTAGAGCGAATTATACAATGGACTGAAGAGCCTTGGGAAAAGTTGATGGGCAGGGAGATCTGGGAGTGCAGGTCCATTGTACCCTGAAGGTTGCTGCACAGGTGAATAGAGTGGTCAAGAAGGCATATAGTATGCTTGTCTTCACTGGACATGATATTGAGTATAAGAGCTGGCAAGTCATGTTAAAATTGTATAAGACATTGGTTTCGCCGCATTTAGAATACTGTGGACAGTTCTGGTCGCCACATTACCAAAAGGATGTGGACGCTTTGGAGAGGGTGCAGAGAAGATTTACGAGGATGTTGCCTGGTATGGAAGGTGCTAGCTATGAAGAGAGGTTGAGTAGGTTAGATTTATTTTCATTAGAAAAAAGGAGATTGAGGGGGGACCTGATTGAAGTTTATAAAATCATGAAGGGTATAGACAGGGTGGATAGAGACAAGCTTTTTCCCAGGGTGAAGGATTCAATAATGAGAGGTCATGCTTTCAAGGTGAGAGGTGGAAAGTTTAAGGGGGATACATGCGGCAAGTACTTCACACAGAGGGTGGTGGGCATTTGGAACGTGTTGCCAGCAGAGGTGGTAGAGGCAGGCACGGTAGATTCATTTAAGATGCGTCTGGATAAATGCATGAGTAGGTGGGGAGCAGAGGGATACAGATGCTTAGGAATTGACTGACAGGTTTAGACAGCGTACTTGGATCGGCTCAGGCTTGGAGAACCGAAGGGCCTGTTCCTGGTCTGTAAAGTTTCTTTGTTCTTTTGACTCCAGCAAATGTGTGAGGCATGATCTCCGACTCAAAGCCATGCTTACTACTCCAAATCAAACCCTGTCTTTCTAAATGCATGGATATCTTGTCCCTCAGAATCTTCTCAAGGAACTTACCCACTACAGATGTTAAGCTTACTGGTTTAAAGTTCCTGGACTTTTCCTTGCAGCCCTTCTTGAATAATGGCATGACATTCGCTACTCTCCAGTCTTTTAGGACCTCACCTGTGGCTAACAATGATGAAAACATATCAGCCAGAGCCCCCGCAATTTCTTCTTTAGCCTCTTGTAGGATTCTTGAATATACCTGGTCAGGACCAGAAGATTTATCCACCTTCATACATTCTAATACATCCAACACCTCCTTTACTGTGATATAAATTGTCCCCAGGATATGACCACTAACTTCCCCAAGTTCCCAAGTCTTCATGTCTTTCTCCATGATAAACA
The DNA here is from genome assembly GCF_047496795.1 of Chiloscyllium punctatum. Classification (NCBI taxonomy): domain Eukaryota; kingdom Metazoa; phylum Chordata; class Chondrichthyes; order Orectolobiformes; family Hemiscylliidae; genus Chiloscyllium; species Chiloscyllium punctatum. The sequence continues at coordinate 37,405,632 of NC_092782.1, read as the reverse complement.
TAGAGGAGAAATATTCATTGAGAACATTGCCCATCTCCTACAGTTCTAACATGCATGTCCACTTTGGTCCTCAAGAGGTCCAATTGTTTCTCTAGTTATTCCTTTTCCTTTAATATACAGTACTTAAAGAACCTCTTTGGATTCACCCTAATCTTCTCAAGAGTGAGGTGCTGGAAAAGCACAGCCGGTCAGGCAGCATCCAAGGAGCAGGAAAATTGACGTTTTGGGCAAAAGCCCTTCATCAGGAATTGTTGATTCCTGAAGAAGGGCTTTTGCCCGAAACATCCATTTTCCTGCTCTTTGGATGCTGCCTGACCGGCTGTGCTTTTCCAGCACCACACTCTCAGCTCTAATCTCCAGCATCTGTTTACTCACTTTCGTCTATCGAAGACTATTAACCTATTCAAAACAACACCCCCCGACACCTTGTCTCCTTGCCACAACCAAAACTATGGAAAGATTATAATATTACCAACTGTCTCACAGGATCTAAATAGATTGCAGAACATCAAGCAGTTTCCCTAACCAGTAAATACATTAATCAGGGCTGCTGTCCCCTTTACTGTCAAAAGCAGTGCTTCCATTAAATGGCATGAATAAATGAAACTCACACCGGCAAATAGTAAACGAATCTCACAACCCAGCTGCAGTAATCATTTTAATATCATTTATTCTTTTATTAAGTACATGTACAATTTCTAACCTATTTAGAGCGTACAGGCTTGGTACTACTAACATTTAACTAACTTTAAAGTCAAAAGGGTCAACACTGTTTAATTATGCAAGCAAACTGGACAGACACTCTTAATCCTATCAGGAGGAGCAGCCACCATTTAGCAAATGTTAAACACTCTCCTGCTTACAAACGTTTGTGAAAATAGATAAAACAATGTTAAAACTATTTAATGCCAGAACTATAGAATTTTAATGTATATAAGAATAGTGTACCATTAATTGTGTAATAGCCAAGTTGGGTTGTGAGGCTTATCTTGCTTATTTGAGGGGTCTTATTTTGTTTGCAATATGAAATAACATTTAAATCATGGTCTCAGTACTTGATTGTCTTGAAGATATTTGTATGACTAGCCAAATTAAAAATGCAGCTTGTGGTGATTTACCCATAACACTGTAATTTGGTGACCAAAACTGCACACCATATTCCAGTTGTAGTCTCACCAGTCTTATACAGTTTCATCATTATATCCCTAGTTTCATACTCAATACCTCTGCCAATGAAGGCAACCATTCCACGTGCCTTCTTTTACAACCTTATCAACCTGTACTGCTACCTTTAGGGACACATGCACTTGTACATTAAGATCTCTTATTTCATCTGCCCCTTTTAGCATATTCCCATTTATTGTGTATTCCTTTTTACTGCTTGACCTCCCTAAATGCATTATCTCACACTTATCAGAATGTGTTGAACTTCATCTGCCAGTTTCACTGCGCACTCCACCAACTTCTGTCATTTTAGAGCTTACAGCTATCCTTTACACTAAGTACTACATGGCCATTTTCTCTGTTGCCCACAAATTTCCCAATTGTCCCACTACTTTTAAGTCCAAGTTATTAATGTATGAAACAAAAAGCAGAGACTCCAACATTGAGCTTTGTGCAACACCACTTGAAACAATTTTCCATTCACAAGGGCAGCTATCAACCATTACCCTTTCATTCCTACTACTAATCCAAACCTGGATTCAATTCGACACATTATGCTGCAATCCAATGGACTTTTAGTTTTTTGACAAGACTGCCACATGGATCTGTCAAATGCCTTACTAAAACTCCACGTAGAGAACAGCTACTACACTACCTGCACTGATCCTGTCACTTCCTCAAAGAATGCAAACAAATTAGTAAGGCATGACCTTTCCTGAACAAAGCCATGCTGGTTATTCCTGACTAGTCCATGCCTTTCTAAGTGACAGTTTATTCAATCTTTCAGAATTGATTCTTACTATTTTCTAACCACCGAAAGAAGACTAACTGGTCTATAATTGTTTGGCATTTCCTTTATACCCTTTTTAAACAATAGAACAACATTTACATTCCTCCAGTACTCATCTCTGTCTAGTGAGGATCAGAAAATAATCCTCAGAACATCTGCTATTTTCTCACTGACCTCCAATTTCCACAGGAGAAATCCATCTGGCCCTGGCGACTTATCCACTTTCAAGGATTCCAACTCTGCTAATACTTCCTCTTACGTCATAATTACTTTGTCCAATATTTCACACTGCTCCTTTTAGATTACAATATCTATATTCATCCCCTTTCCTTTGTGAATATGGAGTCAAAATTCATTTCCCATATCCTCTGCATCATCTCACAAGTTCCTTTCTGCATTTCTTATAAATTCCACTTTATTTCAGTTAACTATCCTTTTGCTCTTTATGTACTGGTAAAGCATTTTTATCTTGCTTGTCAATAGTTGTTCATGTTCTCTGTTTGATATCCATGGTTTTAAAGAAAAATTCATCCGTGTACTTTCTATATCCCTCTAAGCTATCTGCAGTGCTGATTAATTTTGTGACCAGCATAAGCTTTTTTTTTCTGTTTAATCTTCCCCTGTATTTTCTAAATAACATTCCTGATGAAAGGTTTATGCCCGAAACATCGACTCTCCTGCTCCTTGGATGCTGCCTGGCCTGCTGTGCTTTTCCTGCATCATACTTTTTTGTCTCTGATCTCCTGTATTTTTCTAGGCAACCATGACGGTCTAGATTTGGCAGCATCTTTCTTATTTTCAGAGGGGACGTGTGCCCCAAGGCTCTCACTTTTTAGTCTACATTAGTTCTTCCATTTCCTTCTCAATATTTGGGTGTCTGTCGTAGTGTGACTGCCTTTATTTTTACTCTTAAGCTCGACCCATAAAGCCTCATTTGTTAACCCATTTAGTATATCATCCCATCTCACATCTGTAATTCATTCTTTAACCAACACTGCTGCACTTCTTTTTTGTGACCCGCTCTACCCTGCCTAAAAACTCTATATTCATGGATATTGATCTGCCAATTCTGCCTTTCCTTTAGCCAAGTTTCCATTATAGCAACGACATTGTGCTGCCTTAATTCATCTGCCTTGCTCGTAATACTTCTTGCATTGAATTTTAAACAGCTCAACCCCATCATAGTGATGAAGTCTTCATTTTTTTTTGCAGTAATAAAAAAACAAAATTCAACTGAATTTAAGGCAGAAGCAAGCCAATAACAAATTCGCAAATTTAGGACACTGAATTATTTAGCTTGCTAGCATATTGTTAAATGGCAGAAATGTGATGCAGTGCAGGATTTCAAAATCTCATTTCATTTTGGCCTCAAATAATTGAAAGTATATTTGCAAAGCTCTCTCTTGGACAGACTGGCATGTCTGCAAGAGTTATCATGGAAGAAATCATTCTGTCGGCAGCATTAATCCATGTGCAGACTGTTCTATTTCTCACTTTCGCTTTTTATAATTGCAGTAATCAAACGTCTGAGTAGATGTTGCAAAGAAAAATATGGTTGTATTCCATTACTTGATTATATAACCAATTCTATTACATTAGTCATGAATATCATGTTCCAGTTTCAATTTAGTCCTTTTTTATAGTTATAGTGTAAATTTAATTATGTTTTAAAAACCAAATCCATTCTAGGTATAGGTAGTTCTCCTATAACGCTAAAGTTGCATTCCAGCAAAACATCGTTTAATAGAAAATTGCTTAATAGAAATAATGGGGCCAATGGGAAAAGTGGTGTTAGAGACAGACCAATAAAAGAAAATCACTCACGATTGCTTAAAAATCACTCAAAAGTCTAACGCAAAAGACAGAACTGCCTGAGTAAAGGTTGAAATCAAATTTATTAACAATGGTAAATTTAATGCAGTACATTTAAAAACTCCTCTCTGTACATTACCTTTCTCAGAAATCTGCTCTTTCAGCAGCTGACATTAGCGCATGTGCAGAACGGCATGAAGAAGGGAGCTCACACTGTGCATGAACAGAACGGCACAGAGGCTTCAATGCTGACATCGTGCATGCGCAGAATGGCACACAGACTTAAGCACATGTGCATAACTTAGGGTGTAGGTTTGCTCGCTGAGATGTAGGTTTGATATCCAGATGTTTCATTACCTGGCTAGGTAACATCATCAGGGGCGACCTCCAAGTGAAGCGAAGCTGTTGTCTCCTGCTTTCTATTTATATGTTTATCCTGGATGGGGGTTCCTGGGGTTTGTGGTGATGTCATTTCCTGTTTGTTTTCTGAGGGGTTGATAGATGGTATTTAGATCTGTGTGTTTGTTTATGGCGTTGTGGTTGGAGTGCCAGGCCTCTAGGAATTCTCTGGCATGTCTTTGCTTAGCCTGTCCCAGGATAGATGTGTTGTCCCATGTGCATAATGGTATGAAGACTGGCACCAATGCCGTGCATGCGTGAACAGCAGCGCATGTGCAGAACAGCACACAGATTTCAATGCACATGTTGGCGCATGTGCAGAACAAAATGCATGAATCTATCCCCACTGGAATTGCGCTATTGCCAATGGAGGTAAGCATTCTCCAAAATACTATTTCCTAGTTCTTCAACAATATTTTAGCCAAATCATGTTGCCGAAATGTGAATTATCTCAGAACGACCTGCAATATCTTTGTGATTGGGGCATAGAAACAACAGTTTGTAGTTACGCAGCACTTTCCACAGGAAAATATCTTCAAGTGCTTTTAAGTGGTGTAATTAGACAGAAGTAAATGCTGAGCAAAAGAGTAGATATTAGGAGAAATAATTAAAAGCTTGATGAAACTTAAGATTTTTCAAAAGCCCAAAGGGAGAGGATAATTGAGAAGTGCAAGAGCCTCTAAAAGAAATAGAGTAGCTGAAGTAAGTGTGGAAGCCTTGGAGGATGCAACATGAGAAGTGATAATGTGGAACAGGGAAATGCAGATAATTTAAACCAATACTTTGCAGCAGTCTTCATTGTAAAAGACACTCCTTGTTGGCAACTCCTTGACTGCCTAACAGACAAGGATCAGGTCTCATGGTCATCGAAGACTCTCATCCTTTAGTGTCTGAAAGTGGCTAACAAGTATGATTCGTATGACGAGATTCCTAGTCATGGATTCTGTAGGTCCTTGAATGACTGATGAGCCTGATCCTAGAGCTGCATTGCCATCCACACATTTGGTAGATGTTCCAGAAGGTGGAAGTGGGTCCTTGGACTTGAGATCATTAACATTGCTCTCTCCAGCCCCTTTATACTAATGGTAGTAACAGAGTCAAGATTAGAGTGGTGCTGGAAAAGCATAACTGCTCAGGCAGCATCCAAGGAGCAAGTAAATTGACATTTCGGGCAAAAGCCCTTCATCAGGAACTACCACTGACCTAGTGGTAGTATCACTCGACTATTAATCCAGAGACTCTGAAATGTTCTGAAGACCTGGTTTTGAATCCTGCCATGGCAGACGTTGTATTTTTAATTCATTAAATATCTGGAATTGGTAGTCTACGGTTACCTGGTTACCATTTATCGATTGTTGAAAAAACCTATCTGATTGACTAATGTCTTTTACGAAAGGAAACTGCTGTTATCTCATCTGGTTCATATGTAACTCCAGACTCTCAAAAACGTAATTAACATTCAATTAACAGTTAGAGATGAATGTTGACCTGGCTAGTGACACCGCATCCTGTGAATGGATAAAAAAAGTTCCCTTCGAGTTGGTTTCTTCTGAATGTGGGTCTCCTTGTGTTGACAATTATGTTTCATTTCTTGAGGGAAGCCTTCCTACGTTCTCCACTCATTCAAGTGCCTCCCTTCGGCAGGGTGAAGAAAAGCTGCTTTGGTGGTTGGAACTCAGGGATCCTAAACATGTGGCTAGCCCAGCAGAGTTGGCTTCAGATGATTATAGCTTTAATGATGGAGCTGTTAGCTGCTTCAAGGACATTTATGTTGGTACATTGGTTCTCCCAGCTGATGCAGAGAATTTGTCTCAAACAACATTGACGGTACTTCTCAAGGTTCTTGAGGAGGCGTTAATACATAAACCAAGATTCGGAGCCATATAGAAGATTTAGAAGGATGACTGCCTAACACACAAGGATCTTGGTATCATTACAGATCTCATGGTCATCGAAGACTCTCATCATTTTGTGTCTGACAGTGGCTCTTTCAGATTGGATGCAATGATGAATCTCCACACTGGTGTCAGGCTTAGATGAAAGGCAACTTTTCAAGTAAGGGGAAAGTTCCATGTTTGAGAGAATTTGTCCAGTGATCTTAATGAAGGATGGATTGGAACTTGACCTGGGATGCGTTAGTAAAAGGATTTGAGTGTTCTTGAAGCTGAGGCTGAGATCAATTCTGTTAGTTTTAAAATAGTGATAGAAAAGGATAGACAGGATCTAAAAGTTAAAGTTCTAAATTGGAGGAAGACCAATTTTGACAGTATTAGGCAAGAACTTTCAAAAGTTGATGGGGGTCAATGTTCATAGGTAAAGGGAAATAGGAAGCCTTCAAAAATGAGATAACGTGAGTTCAGAGACAGCATGTTCCTGTTAGGGTGAAAGGGAAGGCTGTTATGGAGGCTGGTACAATTACAACATTTAAAAGGCATTTAGATGGGTACATGAATTGGAAGGGTTTAGGGGGATATGGGCCAAGTGCTGACAAATGAGAATAGATTAATTTAGGTTATCTGGTTGACATGGATAATTTAGACTGAAGGGTCTGTTTCCATGTGGTACATCTCTATGGCTATGATTCTATTCGTGAAACATTTAAATAAGCAAAAATACATCTTGTGCTATGATCTTGAGCATCGCAACATGTCTCAAACTGACCTATTCTGTGTTTAATAGTTTCCTAAGACTAGTGTGGAGTACCATTTCGGAATGCTGGACTTACCAAAAAGCATGCTATATAGAGTCATTTGAGTTTTTGCAGCACAGAAAAAGGCCCTTCAGTCCATCGTATTCACACCAGTCATTCAAACATCTATCCACTGTAAGCCTGATTTTCAGCAGTTGGCATATAGGCTTGTATGCTACGGCATTTCAACTGCTTATCTGAATACGACTTAATGTTTTGAGGGTTCTGCCCATATCACTCTTTGAGGCAATGAGTTCCACATACCTATCTTCAGGGCAGCACGGTGGCTCTGATTAGCACTGCTGCATCACAGCACAGGACCCTGGGTTCGACTCCACCCTTGGTTAACAGTGTGGAGTTTGCAAGTTCTCTCGATTTCTGTAGGGGTTTTCTCTGGGTACTCCAGTTTACTCCTGCAGTCCAAACATATGTAGGTTAGGTGGATTGGCCATGCTCAATTACCCATTGTGTCTAAGGATGTGCAGGCTAGGTGAGTTAGCCAAAGGAAATGCAGGGCTACAAGGATAGGATAGAAGGGTGGATCTGGGTGGGATGCTTTTCAGAGAGTTGATGAGCCAAATGACCTGTTTCCACACTGTAGGGATTCTATGATTCTATTCTGCACCATTGTCTGGATGAAAAAAAGCTTTCCTCACATCCCCATAAACTGTGCTTCCTGGTTATTGACTCTCCACAAAGGGGAAAAGTTTCTTCTTATCTACCTTCTCTATGACCCTCAGAACTTTGTAAACCTCGGTCAGGTTCTTCCTTAGCCTTCTATCCTCTAAGGAAAACAATCCCAGTGTACCTAGTCTCGCTTCATTGTCGAATAGCTCCAGTCCAGGCAACATCTTGGTGAATTGTCTCTGCACCCTCTCTCCTGCAAGCACATCCCTCCAGTAGTGTGGCAACCAGAACTGCACACTCTACTCTAGTTGTAGCCTAACTAATATTATATACAGATCCATTGTTGCTTCCTTTCTCTTATATTCAATGTCTTGACTAATAAATATAAGTACACCAGATGCTTTATCAATTACCTTATTTGCCTGTTATGTTGCCTTCAAGGATCTGTAGATGTATTTCCTATGATCCTACCACTCAACATGTGTTTCCTTGCCTTAAAGTTATCCCAAAATGCATCACATCATTAAATTCCATTTGTCATTGTTCAGCCCATATGACCAACTGATCTATATCATATATGGCTTACTCCACACTATTTGCAACACTATCAATGTTCATGTCATTTATGAACTTACTGATCAAACTTCCTACATTTGTGTCAAGATCATTAATGTACATGATAAACCGCAATGGACTGATCACAGAACCTTCTGGTATGACATTAGACTCAGGCTTCCTGTCATACACATCCTCTGATCATCACCTGCTTCTTGCCATTAAGTCAATTTTGGATCCAATTTGCCAAATTGTCCCAGTTGTCATGATCTATAGTTTCTTCGCCAGTTGGTCATGTGAGACCTTGTCAAAAGCCTCACTAAAGTACATGTAGACTACAACTGCACTATGCTCATTTACCCATCTAGTCATCTTGAAAAAATTCAAATTTGTTAGACATGATGAACTCCAGACAAAGCTATGCTGAGTGCCCTGGACTAATCAAGGTCTCTCCAAAGGGAGCTTACTTCTGTCCCTCAGGATTTCCCCACTGCTGATGTCAGAGTTAGTCCTATAGCTTCTTGGTTTATCCCTACCATCTTTTTTGAATAATGGTACCATGTTAGCTGTCCTCCAGTCCCCTGGCATTCCTGTTGTGGCCAGAGAGAATTTAGAAATTAACATGAGAGCCCTTCAATCTCGCTTTTGCCTCCCACAGCAGTCGGAGATACAACTTATAGGGCCTGGGGGTTTGTCTGCTCGCAAGCCTGCTAAAACCACTAATACTTCCTCTCTCTCAATGTTAATTTATTTAAATATATCACAGTCCCCTTCCCTGATTTATGTATATATTACCTTTTTGTATTGTAATTTCAGATGCAAAATATTCATTTAAAACAACAGCTTTGTCTTCTAGCTCCACGCATAGATTGCTAATTAGTCTCTAATAGGCCCTAATCTTATCCTTGCTTTTTTTAACCATAATGTACTTTGAATTTTTCTTAATGTTAGCTGCCAGTGTATTTTAATGTCCCCTCTTCGTTATCATAATTTATTTTTAAAATAACCCCTTGCACTTTCCATACTCCAGTATTCACTGTTTTGAGCCCTCAGTGTGTGTCATAAGCTTATTTTTTTCACTTATCGCATCATGTATGGCCCTTGGAATCTTTGAACTTATAGAGTCCACCCTTCACCTTTGAGTGACTGTGTTTTCTCACTATTAGAATTTTGAATGACTTCCAACTCTGAGGACTTTCCTACAAGTAGCAGTTGCTATCCACTTAGATTAGATCCCTCAACGTATTAAAAATGGCTTTCCCCCACATCAGAACCTTTATTTCCATTTCTTCCTTGTCCCCATCTGTTTCAAGAAGACTACCATCATCCCTGTGCCAAAGAAAAATCAAGCAGCATGCCTCAATGGCTGTTGCCCAGTGGCTCTAACCTCCATAATTATGAAATGCTTTAAGAGGTTAGTAATGGCTGTCAGCAACTCCAGCCAACCAGACTAACTTGATCTTTTGCAATTCACCTATAAGTGCAACAGATCCATGGCAGACATATTTTTTGGCCCTACTCATCCTTGGAATATCTGGATAACAAAGATACCTGCACCAGTCTCCTACTTATTGACTACAGCTCTGCGTTTAAGACCATAATTCCAAACAAACTCATCTCCAAGCTCTGAGCCCGGGGTCTTGGCTCTCCATCCCTCTGTAATTGGATCCTCAACTTCCTGGCCCATAGACCACATTCAGTAAGGATAGGTGACAACATCTTAATGATAATCTTCAACACCAGTACGCAGCCCTCTACTGTACTCCTTATACACTTACAACTCCATGGCCAAATTCTGTCCCCAACTCCATTTACAAGTTTGCTGCTGACACCACCATTGCAGGTTGGATCTCAAATGAAGTACAATAAAGAGGGAGCATGCTTAGTGACATGTTGTAGAGATAATAATTTCTCCATCAACATCAGCAAAATGAAGAAGCTGGTCATTGACTTCAGGAAGCAGAGTAGAGGGCACACCCCTGTCTGCATCAGTGGTGCTGAGGTGAAGATGGTTGAGAATTCCTGGGAAAGATAATCACCAATAATCTGTCCTGGTCCTCCTGAGTCGACGCGATGGTCAAGAAAGCACAAAAATACCTCTAGTTCCTCATGAGGCTAAGGAAGTTTGGCATATCCACAAAGACACTGACCATTTTTTATAGATGTACCATAGAAAGCATGGCAACTGCTGTTTCTAACACTGCAAGAAACTACAGAGAGTTGTGAACACAGTCCAGTCATTTGCGCAAACCAGCCTTCCATCCAATGGCTCCATTTATATTTCCTGCTACCTCATGAAAGCAACAAACATAATCAAAGACCCTTTCCACCCCAGTTATACTCTTTTTCATCCTCTTCTGTCAGGCAGAAGATATAAAAGTTTGAATACACATATTAACAGGTTCAAGACTAGCTTCTTTCCACTGTTATCAGACTTTTAGACCTCTCAAATGTTAATGTTGATCTCTCTCTGTCTCTCTCTGCGGCTGTAACACTGTATTCTGTACTCTGTTCTGCTACCTGATGTACCTTGTATGGTACAAGCTGCCTGTAGACCATGCAAAACACTCTTTATTGTATCTTGGTACGTGTGGCAATAATAAATCAAATCATTGAATCCATACACTGTGGAAGCTGGCCAATTGAGACCGAAGAGCATCCCACCCAGACTCATCTCCCTATCCCTGTAACCCTGCATTTCCCATGGTTAATCAACCTAACCTACATATCCCTCCACACAATGGGAAATTTAGCATGGTCAATCCACCTAACTTGCACATCTTTGGACTCTGGTTTGAAATTGGAGCACCAAGAGGAAACCTACACAGACATGGGGAGTTCCCACATGGACAGTCACCAGAGGATGGAATCAAACCCGGGACTTGCACTTTGAGGCAGCAGGGCCAAACACTGAGCCACCGTGCTGCCCCTGATAAAACCAAGCTTATCAAAATGATAATTTATTGACTGCTTATGAGGCATGATTACAATTTGATAAATTTAGAAAGATTGAGCAGAGTACACTGGAAGCATACATAATAGAATGCAGTAGATTGTAAGTACAACAGCAGAGATTTAATTTTGAACCTTCTCAATCCATGCTGGCATTTAAGTCACTGGACTGTGCCAAAGGACCAGGTATGGACAGACTTCTAGTTTTGACAGATGCTAAATTTGCCGACAAACACATACTGCTAGAAAAAATGTTGGACTCACTTTAAAAAAAAATTTCTAAGAAAACTCTCCTTTCCAGGAACATTAAAATCACAAAGCGGGCAATTAAGAACCGGGCAAGAAATAGAGGACTCAATGTT